>NC_092335.1:242925000-243195000 GCF_046630445.1 Rutidosis leptorrhynchoides | reverse complement strand
TATTAATCATTTTTAATTAATTAAAGTTACTAGTTAATTACTTGGGCTTTGTTGGATTTAAATTGTTAATTACTTGAACTTGGGCTTTTATTAATGTTAATGGACTTAGAAGCCCACCCTACATCCTTAATGGACTAATTAGCCCATTCTAATATGCAAGTATTACTTTAGAACTAAACTAGATGGATTAGTGCATGGAATCTAGTTACAAGTTACTTACACCACCTTCCAACACCATGCAACCTTATAACCATCTTTTTGAGCCAAATACATGAAGGATCTAGTGGGCTTTTTCCTTCCCCTTTCTCTTCCCAAAACCGTCGGCTAGCATAGGGGATGAGGGAGTTCAAAATCTTTTTTTTTTGATTACTTATTACTTGTATTCTTCACTAGTTCATTTCACTTTTACACACACACAAAAATACTTGCATTCTTTTCTCTCTTTTTCTCTCAAAGATTGTAAGTTACATGAACTTTTGTTCTTCCTTTTTCCTTCCTTAAAAACCGAAACCAAACAACACTTATCATCATCATTCTTTTACTTGTTTCTTGATATTGTTTCATTACTTGTAGTTGTTGTTGTTACTTACTAGTTATTATGAATCAAACTCTTTTGTTTGTTCTTCATTTTATCTTATTCATACAAGAACATACAAGAACAAAACTTTCTAGTTTATGTTCTACACTTAATGTTTTAAAAGAAAGAAAGTTCATGTGTTGTAAATCATTACTTGTGTTCATGTTTGTAAACTTAAAGTTTACTTTCTTAAGGATCAAAGCTTTGGCTTGAATCTTTCCAAGTATGAACAACTATGAACTAGTTACTTGTTTATTTAGCTCATTTCTTCATATTATACACTTTTAAATTCGTAAATCATGTTGTTGTTGGTCAAGTGTTACTAGTTAACTTTGATCTCATTTTTTCTTGACCTAAAGTTAACTTTATAAGTTCAAGAACATGGAAGTATAACTTTCTAGTTATAACTTCATATACTTGTGATGGATCTAAGTACTATAGCTTATGGTCTACTTATTTTGTCATAAACAAAAGCTTAAAAGCTTACATACACTTTACAAGATGCAAATCTAAGTTTCATAACTTATGGTTTCATTAAAGTAAAGATTCAAGTGTTATTACTTAGGATTTAACTTAATAACTTTAGATCTAGACTTTTGGGTCTTGGATCTTCAAGATCTAACTAAGAACTATGTTCTACAACTTAAGATCTTGATTATTTAGTTTACCTTCAAGTTTGTAGTTCAATATTACTTTTATAATTCATGTTTGTGTCAAATCTAAGATCTTGATGTAACTTTGGTTCATCAAACTACTTACAACACTTAATTGAGTTGTGCTACATATCTTAGACTTGCACTTGTGTTATGATGGTCAAAACTTGGTAAATATGATGTAAACACATCAACGAGTTGTACACTTGAAGCTATATGCATCAAGGATGAGAACCGTGATGAACGTCAAGCACCAAGAACCCACCGGAACCTACTGTTTACTGTTTTCTGGAACTGATTAGAATACCTGGGCTACTGTAAAGTTGATTTTCAGTTAGCTCTGTTCGAGTAGATAATTTTTTGTTTAATACTCATCTTAATCCAAGTTACGGTTTAGGATCTATGGCCCTCCGAACGTCACTATGTCCTTTTAAGGTTGTGCTGAAAATTCTGACCTACTCGCACTTAGACCGTCGCCACGGTCAAACGAAGACGAGTTTACTTCTGGAATTTTTACCACAACTAAAGGACTCATATACGGAGCTGTGGCCACTGGTCTCACCTTATTTCAGTAGGTATAGAGGCCGTGGTGACTGATCGAATTCAGCCTTTGTTTTAAACTCTTTTCTAGAATGAAACTTACTTTACACCTTTTGTTTGATGATGAATGATGATGACCTTTAAGACCTAATTTACATACATTTAAACCTATTGAGACGATTTACTGACTTAGTAATATTTTGACTTAGGTTTAGGAATTTCCGGACCTACGTACTTGCTTACTTCCCGACTCAACTTTACTACTACTTTACCACTGTGAGTTATAGCATCCCTTTTTACTTTAACTATTTTGGGAACTGAGAATACATGCGCATTTTACGTTTTACATACTTGGCACGAGTACTTAAACTTTATATATGTGTGGGTTATACAACGGCATAAACATTCCCTTTGGCTCGGTAACGTTTAGTCATTGGTTTTTGAACCGGTGAACGCGAATCTTAGATATGGATCCATAGGGTTTGACATCCCCACTCGGGTTAGTAGCGCTAGCATTTAACGGGTGTTTAATACTTCGTATACATAGCACTCGCCAAGTGTACTTTCAGGGGGTTATAAACGTTAAGTTAGTTACCAAGTGCCCACGGTTAAACATATACTTTATCATACTATTTTGAAACGCTCTTTGTAGCACTGAAATCTCGTGGCCTACCTTACATTAATGTTATACTTAAACTATAGCTCACCAACCTTTGTGTTGACTTTTTTAAGCATGTTTTTCTCAGGTGCTTAAGGTTACTTCCGCTGTATACTAGTCATGCCTCGTAGACTCCCGCTGTGCTTTACTAGAGATGTCACCGCATGAAATACTTTATCTTGCATTCAAACTTAATTACTTTTGAACAATGATTTGTAACGACCTAAGGGTCACGCACTATTATCTTTGCTTCTATTCATAGAAGCATACTTTTGATTGTAAAACATTTGATGTTAGCTATGATGTCACCTTTTATCATGAATGCAAACTTGTTTTGAAAACGCATATAGTGTTTGACCTTGTAATGATCCTGTTGTTGATGATTCGTACACGATGGTTTTGTACGGGGCATCACATTTGGTATCAGAGCATTGGTTGTAGGGAATTAGGTTGCATTAGTGAGTCTAAGACCGACCAGAGTAGGATTCACTAATAGGACTAATCTACAACTTGCTAGTTTACTTATTTCCGCTGAACTTACTGCTTGCTGCTGCTTACTTTTACTGCTATATGCCATATGCTATTACATGATTTCACTACTGCATGCTATTATCTACCTTCGATTGCATGATACTTGTCGTTATTATTGCCATGCTATTTACAGCTATACATGATCTAGACTGTCATAGTTACTTTGCCTAATACGTGCTTGCTTTATGACTTACTGACATGGAAAAAGTTCTTTTTCCTTGTTCAGATGTCGGATATTCCACCTGCTATCATTTTGGGCAGCGACACAGAATCATCAGCCACTTCACCTGCCACTGTTGCCGATCCTCAGATCCCATCGGCGACACCCCCTAGTGACCCAGGTGCTTCGTCCTCCGGAGCTAGTAGTCATGCACCTGGCCCGATGGTTACTTCTGACGGAGCCGAGGACCCCCCGGAAATTCCAGCTCCACTTGCCCCAAGACCTCAGGAGCCACTACACCATCCTGGTGGTGTTGTGATTCCCGCTGAATTTGGGGAAGGTCCATTCCGTAATCAGTATCGCCATTGGTGCCGACGCGCTCCTGATGGACGTCTCGTGCCGATCGGACCTGCCAGATACTGACAGATGATGGCCGCCCGAGGAGAGCCAGTACAGCCACCCGTGCAGCCACCTCTACATGATTCAGATGACCCATCATCCAATGACACATCCTCAGACGACTCTAGTGACGAGGATTCCACCGATGACTCCGATGGGGAGGACCCCGATGATGCACCTGTTCAGCCACCCTCCACCCCGCAAAAGAAGCGGTACCGTTTCGATGGTACCGTCATTCCAGGCCTCAACGGAGGTAGAGCATTCACTAACTCATATGGTCGGCGTCGTAGGGTTACCGCCCAAAAGCGGCTTGTGCCGTATCCCGCTGATCCCTTCATCCGTAAGCCTTACCGCTTCCCAGCCTCTACTTCTGGAGCCGGACCGTCTGCACCACCAGCTCCACCAGCACCACCCGTACCGACAGCACCGCCTGCCCCACCATTTCCCACTGTCAAGGAACTGACAAGGGAGGTAGAGATCCTCCGTGCTCAGGTAGCTGAGCTCGAGGACCAGATGTCCCACGTATTGGACATCCTACACCCACCATCACCGTAGGGCTTTTGTAGTAGGTTTCATTATGTAATCTAGTTGTAGTTTTATGCTTCACTTATGTATTGTACGAAACTATGCTGATGTATGCAACTTATTATTAATGAATGGAACTTTGCGTTATTTAATTCTTGCACGGTGTTCTATTTACGTTACTGTATGATGATTCTGTGGTATTTGTACCTGGTTGCATTACTTAATAAACATGTGATGTGTTGATTCCATGTTGGTTACCATATACTGTATTATTACTATTTGAATACTGGATTTTGACTTGAGTCAAAATTTTTGTTTAGAACACCATGGCCAACGGACGATCAACACCTACCGCAGCCCAAATCGAGGAGATGATCAATGAATGAGTCACCGCAGCTTTAGCGGAAAGGAACCTCCAAGCTCCATCGCCACCGCCACCGGTTATCCAGCCCATTCATAATGGGTGCACATACAAAGAGTTTCAAAGCTGCGAACCCCACAACTTTAGTGGAACGGAGGGGCCGGTTGGTCTCACTAGATGGTTTGAGAAATTAGAATCTGTGTTTCGAGTTAGTAACTGCTCGGAGGAGTATAAAACCAAGTTTGCTTCATGCACGCTGTCTGACGGCGCACTAACGTGGTGGAACACGTTGGCTCAAGCAAAGGGTATCGACGAGGCGTATGCCACGTCATGGGAAGAATTCAAAGCGGCCATGATTGAAGAGTATCGTCCGAGAACTGAGATACAGAAGATGGAGATTGAGTTTATGCAGTTGAAGGTTGTAGGGAATGATCTCGATGGGTACAATTGTAGGTATTTGGAACTAGCCCTGATGTGTCCTACCATGGTCACCCCAGAATTCAAGCGTATGGAGAGGTACTTGTGGGGACTTCCTAAGTCCATTAAAGGAAACGTCACCTCTTCTAAGCCACCCAATGTCCCGGAAGCAATGCGCATGGAGCATACTTTAATGAACCAAATTATCATCGATGAATCGGAGAAGGCTAAGTCTGAAGCGGGTAGTAGTGACAAGCGAAAGTGGGATAACAACAAGGGTAGAGCCTATGATCAAAACCCAGCGAAGTAACATGAGGGTTTTAGAGGAAACAACAATGGTGGGAACCCCAACCCGAACTACAAGGGTACCTTACCGCAATGAAAGAGGTGCTATAAGAACCATACCGGGTATTGTAACGTGGTTTGTGAAAAGTGCCAACGGACTGGGCATATCGGTAAAGACTGCAAGGCCACCACCCTGAATCTGAAGACGAACCCCAATGGACCAAAAAAGTGCTACGAATGCAGACAGATGGGCCACTTCAGAAATGCGTGTCCCAACAAAAGAAAGGACGGCGGACCACCGCGTGGTAGAGCTTTCAACGTTAATGCAAGGGACGCCCGTGAGAACCCCAACTTGGTGACAGGTATATTCACTATCAATAATCTATTAGCTTCTGTCCCATTTGATATTGGTGCCGATAGAAGTTATGTATGTAGACATTTTTGCGATAAGATAAATTGGTCATTAGTTCCATTAAAAGAGAGTATGCTTGTCGAGGTCGCCAATGGAAAACTTGAGAAAGTTGACCATATTAGTCGAGGAGCTATTATCAACATAGCTGGTGTAGATTTTGAGATTGACTTGATACCCATTAAGTTGGGAAGATTTGATGTTATTGTCGGTATGGACTGGTTAACCAAGATAAAGGCTGACATTATATGTTGAGATAAAGCTCTTCGTATACCACAAGGAGATGGTGAGCCACTGATCATTTACGGAGAGAGATGTACCTCGAAGCTGAACCTCATTAGTTACGTGAAAGCGCAAAAGATCATGAAGAAGGGACGTCTTGCTGTGCTAGCACATGTGAAAACGGTAGAAACTGAGGTGAAGAGTGTGAACGACATTCGAATTATGAACGAATTTTTCGATGTCTTCCCTGAAGAATTGCCTGGATTACCGCCGCCGAGAGCAGTAGAGTTTCAGATCGATTTAGTGCCAGGAACAGCACCTGTAGCTCTCGCACCTTATAGACTCGCACCTTCCGAGTTGCAAGAATTACAGAGTCAACTACAAGAGTTGTTAGATCGAGGATTTATCCAACCCAGTTTCTCGCCTTGGGGTGCACCTATTTTATTTGTGAAGAAGAAGGATGGATCCTTCCGTATGTGTATCGACTACCGTGAACTCAACAAATTGACAATCAAGAATCGGTATCCTCTTCCCCGAATTGACGATCTTTTTGATCAACTACAAGGATCGAGCGTTTACTCTAAGATCGATTTGCGATCCAGTTATCACCAGTTGAGGGTGAAAGAAAGTGATGTAATGAAGACTGCATTCAGAACTCGTTATGGTCATTATGAGTTTCTCGTGATGCCATTCGGTTTAACCAATGCACCTGCCGTGTTCATGGATCTCATGAATCGTGTCTGCAAACCATACCTGGATAAGTTCATTATCATCTTCATAGATGATATCCTCATCTACTCTAAGAGCGAAGAAGAGCATGAGCAACACCTCTGACTAGTACTTGAACTCTTGAGACAAGAGCAACTTTATGCGAAATTCTCCAAGTGTGAATTTTGGTTGAAGGAAGTTCAATTTCTGGGTCATGTTGTGAGCGACCAGGGTATCAAAGTTGATCCCGCCAAGATTGTAGCTATCAGTAAGTGGGAGACTCCCACTACTCCAACCCACATCCGCCAATTTCTAGGTCTTGCCGGTTACTACCGAAGGTTTATTGAAGGTTTCTCTCTGATTGCGCGTCCTTTGACCGCGCTGACTCACAAAGGGAAGAAGTTCATATGGGAACCCGCATAGGAATCTGCATTTCAAACATTGAAGAAGAAGTTAACCACTGCACCTATCTTATCTCTTCCTGAAAGCAGTGACGATTTCGTCGTTTATTGCGATGCTTCGCAAAGTGGTTTTGGTTGTGTACTGATGCAAAGATCAAAGGTGATTGCCTATGCTTCCCGTTAACTGAAGATTCACGAGCGAAACTACACTACTCACGATCTCGAACTTGGAGCAGTTGTCTTTGCGCTCAAATTATGGAGACACTATCTTTATGGAACGAAAAGTACTATCTTCATCGATTACAAGAGTCTCCAGCACATATTCGATCAGAAACAACTGAACATGAGACAGCGTCGATGGATCGAGACGTTGAACGACTACGATTGTGAACTTCGTTATCATCCTGGCAAGGCCAATGTTGTAGCTGACACTTTAAGCCGAAAGGAGAGGACAGCACCTCTTCGTGTTCGGGCACTGAACATCACCATCCATTCGAATCTCAATAGCCAGATCCAAGTAGCCCAAGATGAGGCTCTCAAGGAGGAGAATATATCTCATGAACATTTGAACATTCTTGTCTCTCGATTCGAGGTTAGGGAAACTGGACTCCGATGTTATGCCGGAAGAATTTGGGTACCTTGTTATGGAGATCTACGAAACCTTATACTTGATGAAGCCCATAAATCGAGATATTTGATTCATCCCGGAGCGGGCAAAATGTACCACGATCTTAAAGAACAGTATTGGTGGCCTAATCTTAAGAAGGACGTTGCAACTTATGTTGGTAAGTGTTTGACTTGTTCGAAAGTTAAGGCCGAACATCAGAGCCCCTATGGATTGCTTCAACAACCGGAAATCCCGTAATGGAAGTGGGAAAGGATAACAATGGATTTCATCACCAAGCTACCAAAGATGGTGGGGGATACGATACCATCTGGGTTATCGTTGACCATCTTACCAAATCTGCACACTTCTTAGCCATGAAGGAGACGGATACGATGGAGAGACTCGCTCAACTATACATCAAAGAGGTTGTATCTCGTCATGGTGTACCTTTATCAATCATCTCAGATCGCGATACCCGTTTTGCTTCCAAATTTTGGCGTTCTTTGCAAGAAGCCATGGGAACTCGTCTCGACATGAGTACTGCATATCACCCACAGACCGATGGGCAAAGTGAATGCACGATTCAGACTTTGGAGGATATGTTGCATGCACGTGTCATTGATTTCGGAAAGGCCTGAGAAAGGCATTTGCCACTCGCCGAATTTTCTTACAACAACAGTTATCACTCGAGTATTAATGTCACACCTTTTGAAGCGTTGTATGGCCGTAAGTGCCGGTCTCCTATTTGTTAGGCCGAGGTAGGCGAAAAGCAAATCACTGGACCCGAGGTAGTACATGAAACAACAGAGAAGATTGCCCAGATTCAAGCTAGACTTAAGACGGCCCGTGATTGTCAAAAGAGTTATGCTGACCATAAACGTAAAGACTTTGAATTCAATGTGGGTGACCAAGTAATGTTGAAGGTTGCACCTTGGAAGGGTGTGATTCGTTTTGGAAAGTGCGGAAAGTTAAACCCGCGATACATTGGTCCTTTTGAAATTTTGGAACGTGTGAGACCCGTTGCATACCGTTTAGATCTTCCAATATAATTGAGCTCAGTTCATCCTACCTTCCACGTGTCAAACTTGAAGAAGTGTCTTGCTGCACCCGAACTTGTCATACCACTGGAAGAACTTACAATTGATGATAAACTCCACTTCGTGGAAGAGCCTGTTGAAATTATGGACCGTGAGGTCAAAACTTTGAAACGCAACAAGATTCCGATCGTCCGAGTACGATGGAATGCCAAACGAGGACCTGAGTTTACCTGGGAGTGAGAGGATCAAATGATGCAGAAGTATCCTCACCTTTTCCCAACTCCTCCATCTACCTCAGCTTAAAATTTCGGGATGAAATTTTCTTTAACAGGTGGGTAATGTAACGACCCTGGATTTTCCAATGTTTACTTATTAATATTTATTATTAGTGCTTGTGATTTAATGAATGTATTGTTATACATTTACTTGTTACCATGATTGACTTTTAATTGGCCGACACGTCTTTGTGACGCACGAACATTTCACGAATAATATTTTCAGATATTATTTACATTCATGATTGATTTTTATTAATCATTTTTAATTAACTAAAGTTACTAGTTAATTACTTGGGCTTTGTTGGATTTAAATTGTTAATTACTTGAACTTGGGCTTTTATTAATTTTAATGGACTTAGAAGCCCACCCTACATCCTTAATGAACTAATTAGCCCATTCTAATATGCAAGTATTACTTTAGAACTAAACTAGATGGATTAGTGCATGGAATCTAGTTACAAGTTACTTACACCACCTTCCAACACCATGCAACCTTATAACCATCTTTTTTAGCCAAATACATGAAGGATCTAGTGGGATTTTTCCTTCCCCTTTCTCTTCCCAAAACCGTCGGCTAGCATAGGGGGGAGGGAGATCAAAATCTTTTTTTTTTGATTACTTATTACTTGTATTCTTCACTAGTTCATTTCACTTTTACACACACACAAAAATACTTGCATTCTTTTCTCTCTTTTTCTCTCAAAGATTTTAAGTAACATGAACTTTTGTTCTTCCTTTTTCCTTCCTTAAAAACCGAAACTAAACAACACTTATCATCATCATTCTTTTACTTGTTTCTTGATATTGTTTCATTACTTGTAGTTGTTGTAGTTACTTACTAGTTATTATGAATCAAACTCTTTAGTTTGTTCTTCATTTTATCTTGTTCATACAAGAACATACAAGAACAAAACTTTCTAGTTTATGTTCTACACTTAATGTTTTAAAAGAAAGAAAGTTCATGTGTTGTAAATCATTACTTGTGTTCATGTTTGTAAACTTAAAGTTTACTTTCTTAAGGATCAAAGCTTTGGCTTGAATCTTTCCAAGTATGAATAACCATGAACTAGTTACTTGTTTATTTAGCTTATTTCTTCATATTATACACTTTTAAATTCGTGAATCATGTTGTTGTTAGTCAAGTGTTACTAGTTAACTCTGATCTCATTTTTTCTTGAACTAAAGTTAACTTTATAAGTTCAAGAACATGGAAGTATAACTTTCTAGTTATAACTTCATATACTTGTGATGGATCTAAGTTCTATAGCTTATGGTCTACTTATTTTGTCATAAACAAAAGCTTGAAATCTTACATACACTTTACAAGATGCAAATCTAAGGTTCATAACTTATGGTTTCATTAAAGTAAAGATTCAAGTGTTATTACTTAGGATTTAACTTAATAACTTTAGATATAGACTTTTGGGTCTTGTATCTTCAAGATCTAACTAAGAACTATGTTCTACAACTTAAGATCTTGATTAGTTAGTTTACCTTCAAGTTTGTAGTTCAATATTACTTTTATAATTCATGTTTGTGTCAAATCTAAGATCTTGATGTAACTTTGGTTCATCAAACTACTTACAACACTTAATTGAGTTGTGCTACATATCTTAGACTTGCACTTATGTTATGATGGTTAAAACTTGGTAAATATGATGTGAACACATCAACGAGTTGTACACTTGAAGCTATATGCATCAAGGATGAGAACCGTGATGAACGTCAAGCACCAAGAACCCACCGGAACCAACTGTTTACTGTTTTCTGGAACTGATCAGAATACCTAGGCTACTATAAAGTTGATTTTCTGTTAGCTCTGTTCGAGTAGATAATTTTTCGTTTAATACTCGTCTTAATCCCAGTTACGGTTTAGGATCTATAGCCCTCCGAACGTCACTATGTCCTTTTAACGTTGTGCTGAAAATTCTGACCTACTCGCACTTAGACCGTCGCCACGGTCAAACGAAGACGAGTTTACTTCTGGAATTTTTACCAGAACTAAAGGACTCATATACGGAGCTGTGACCACTGGTCTCACCTTATTTCAGTAGGTATAGAGGCCGTGGTGACTGATCGAAGTCAGCCTTTGTTTTAAACTCTTTTCTAGAATGAAACTTACTTTACACCTTTTGTTTGATGATGAATGATGATGACCTTTAAGACCTAATTTACATACATTTAAACCTATTGAGATGATTTACTGACTTAGTAATATTTTGACTTAGGTTGAGGACTTTCCGGACCTACGTACTTGCTTACTTCCCGACTCAACTTTACTACTACTTTACCACTGTGAGTTATAGCATCCCTTTTTACTTTAACTATTTTAGAAAATTACACAAACGACCAAAATCAAAATTACATATACCAACGACTAAAAACACCTACAAACACTTTCATAAAATCAATTTTCTTCATCAAATTGATCTCTCTCAAGTTCTATCTTCAAGTTCTAAGTGTTCTTCATATATTCTATAAGTTCTAGTTTCATAAAATCAAGAATGCTTCCAAGTTTGCTAGCTTACTTCCAATCTTGTAAAGTGATCATCCAACCTCAAGAAATCTTTATTATTTACAGTAAGATATCTTTCTAATACAAGGTAATACTCATATTCAAACTTTGATTCAATTTCTATAACTATAACAATCTTATTTAGAGTGGAAATCTTACTTGAACTTGTTTTCGTGTCATGATTCTGCTTCAAGAACTTTCAAGCCATCCAAGGATCCTTTGAAGCTAGATATATTTTTCAAATTTCCAGTGGGTTTATCCACAAAACCTGAGATAGTAATGATGTTCATAACATCATTCGATTCATATATATAAAACTACCTTATTCGAAGGTTTAAACTTGTAATCACTAGAACATAGTTTAGTTAATTCTAAACTTGTTCGCAAACAAAAGTTAATCCTTCTAACTTGACTTTTAAAATCAACTAAACACATGTTCTATATCTATATGATATGCTAACTTAAGGATTTAAAACCTGAAAACACGAAAAATACCATAAAACTGGATATACGCCGTCGTAGTAACAACGCGGGCTGTTTTGGGTTAGTTAATTAAAAACTATGATAAAATTTGATTTAAAAGTTGTTCTTCTAGGAAAATGATTTTTCTTATGAACATGAAACGATATCCAAAAATTATGATTAAACTCAAAATGGAAGTATGTTTTCCAAAATGGTCATCTAGACGTCGTTCTTTCGACTGAAATGACTACCTTTACAAAAACGACTTGTAATCTGTATTTTTGAATATAAATTTATACTTTTTCTGTATAGATTCGTAAACTTAAGTTCAATAATAAACCATAGCAATTGGATTCACTCAAAACGGATTTAAAACGAAGAAGTTATGGGTAAAACAAGATTGGATATTTTTACTTGTTGTAGCTACGTGAAAATTGGTAACAAATCTATACAAATCATATTCTAGCTAACTTATATTGTATTATACATGTATTCTAATATATTATGTAATCTTGAGATACCATAGACACGTATGCAAATGTTTTGACATATCATATCGACCCATCTATATATATTATTTGGAACAACCATAGACACTCTATATGCAGTAATGTTGGAGTTAGCTATACAGGGTTGAGGTTGATTCTAAAAATATATATACTTTGAGTTGTGAACTAGCCTGAGATGTGTATACACTGGGTCGTGGATTGGGTCAAGATAATATATATCAATTTATTTCTGTACATCTAACTATGGACAACTAGTTGTAGGTTACTAACGAGGACAGCTGACTGAAAATATTTAAAACATTAAAACGTATTAAAAAATGTTGTAAATATATTTTGAACATACTTTGATATATATGTACATATTTGTTATAGGTTCGTGAATTGACCAGTGGCCAAGTCTTACTTCCCGACGAAGTAAAAATCTGTGAAAGTGAGTTATAGTCCCACTTTTAAAATCTAATATTTTGGGATGAGAATACATGTAGCTTTATAAATGTTTTACAAAATAGACACAAGTACGCAAAACTACATTCTATGGTTGGATAATTAAACCAAATATCGCCCTTCAAGTCTGGTAGCCTAAGAATTAGGGAAATGGCCCCTAATTGACGCGAATCCTAAAGATAGATCTATTGGGCTTAACAACCCCCATTCAGGTTATGGATGGTTTAGTACTTCGAGATTATTATACAGACGAGAGATTCTGTTTTGAGGATATTCTATGCATTAAGTTAACGTCAGTTACCAGGTGTTCAACATATGAATGATTTTTATCTCTATGCAGTTTGCGAAATGCCTGATAAGAGATGTGTTATAAAAATGAAATCTTGTGGTCTATTATTATGATTTAATAATATGTAGGTTAAACCTATAACTCACCAACAATTTTGTTGACGTTTTAAGCATGTTTATTCTCAGGTGATTATTAAGAGCTTCCGCTGTTGCATACTAAATTAAGGACAAGATTTGGAGTCCATGCTTGTATAATATTGTTTAAAAACTGCATTCGAAGACTTATGTTGATGTGTAATATTATTGTAAACCATTATGTAATGGTCGTGTGAAAAATGCTATATTTTAGATTATCATTATTTGATAATCGTCGTAATATTTTAAAGGTTATGGTTTGTTTTAAAATCGAATGCAGTCTTTGAGAAACGTCTCATATAGAGGTCAAAACCTCGCGACGAAATCAATTAATATAGAACGTTTAGAATCAATATGAACGGGACATTTCAGTTGGTATCCGAGCGTTGGTTTAGAGAACCAAAAATTTGCATTAGTGTGTCTTATCGAGTTTGTTAGGATACATTAGTGAGTCTGGACTTCGACCGTTTTTTCTTTAAAAACGATTGCTTAACACTTTTGTTGGAAATTATATATTATTAACATGTAAATATTATGTGATATATTAACCTCTTAATGTATTTGATATTGTGTGATAGATGTCTACCACTAGTACAAATCCCATCAACTCACCTAATAATAATGAAGAATCGAATATAATTTGGGAAGATTCACAAATTCCCGAAGAGGAACCGGAAGAAGAGGAACCGGAAAAAGAGGAAGAAGAAGAGGAGGAACCGGAAGAAGAAGAGGTTTCGGAAGAAGAAATATTGATACCTATAGTAAATCGATTAAATAAAATAAAATCCTCAACCAACGGACCAAAGTTAATAATGGTCAATGGTGTTTTCGCCAAGGAAGCAAAATATTGGGAAGATTATCAATTTTCCGATGAATCGGATCCCGATGAGGATTCCGATGATGTTATAGAAATTACCTCGACCTAATTTAATAAAGCGAAAGAAAATAATAAGGGAAAAGGTATAAAAATAGAGAAACCCGATTCCAACCCCGATGAACTTTATATGTATCGGCAACATCCGTATTTTCTAAAATGTAACAATGACCAGGGAACCTCTAAACTACCAGGTTTTTCTAAACCATTGTGAAAAACGACAGCTCGTATTAGGGGAGTATCATATATCCCTAGGAAATTAGCAAACCGAACCAAGTCCGAAGAAGAAGAAACGAGTGAGTCAGATTAAAGAGTTGTAATCATGTTGTGTATTATATATATTGTAGTGTGCTTATACTTTTATGTTCTATGTAAAAATTGCTTGTATTGTTTGTTAATTATCTTTTATGAATCTAATCCTTGTCTATTTTATAGTATAAAACCAAAATGGACGTTAAGGGTAAACAACCGAATATTTTAGAAGACCTACCAGAGGATATGATTGAGGAAATCTTGTCTAGAGTCGGTCAGAACTCATCAGCACATTTAGTTATGGCGAAATTAACTTGTCAAACATTTGAAAGACTTTCCAGAAATGCCTTAGTTTATAAAAGGCTTTCCTTTGATAGGTGGGGTATATCACATTGGGGAGACCGTAAGTTACGCCGTGTTTTCTTTAAAGCGTTAAATGTGGGGAACCCAAATGCAATTTTACGCTACGGGTTAAGAACCTATTTTGACTCAACATATCCCAACATAGGATTTCATGAGTTAGAAAGAGCTTCTAACATGCAACATAAAGAAGCATGTTATGCTTACGGGTTAATAATGTTCGCTTCTCATCAGATTGAGAAAAAGAACATTGGGTTGCAACTTTTAAATAAAACATTCCCACAAGTGATGGACTCGGTAGTTGAGATGAGAAACAAGGTTTTTAGATTATTACGGGGCTGTTGGACATTACGAAACCCTCGTCCTTTTGATGACATTACAACATGTTGTCTTGTCAACGGTCACAACGGTTATGTTCCACAAGACCAAGGATGGGAAGTAGTCATAGTAAAACCAGAATGCATGACTTGTTTCTGGACGTATGAATTACGTGTCTTTATTGCCTTTGTTGAACGACTTGCGTATTAACTAGAATTGTCTTCGCAACTGTTTTGTATCAGAGTTTTTATGTGCTATATTTCATGCTATATGTAAAATAGCGGTATTGTAAGTTTGCAAAATATTGTATAAAAGTTTGAAAGTGAAATATTATTATAATCAGCTTTCATATAGAATTGTAGTACTTGAATTGTATGTTAGCTACTAAGTATGAACTTAACGGGTAGGTATTACCCGAATTAAAACTTATAAAACGCTAATATGAAGAAAAAGCTTTTATAAATGAGTTCATATTATGCTACGGAATACTATTGACTACTCTTAATATTCTATATGATTAACTTAATTCTTTTGGCTATTTTTGAAGGAAATGGCACCGACTACTCGTCAGAACTTGAACATGAGTGAGGAAGACTTCCGTGCTTTCCTTGCAGCAAATATAGCCGCAATACAGGCTGCAATGCAAAACAACAATAACTCAGGGTCTAGCAGTGGAGTTAACTCCACAGGAAACCGTGTAGGATGCTCCTACAAGGATTTCACTGCCTGTAAACCACTGGAATTTGATGGAACGGAAGGACCACTCGGACTGAAACGATGGACCGAAAAGGTCAAAACTGTGTTTGCTATAAGCAAATGTGCTGAGGAAGATAAGGTAAAGTACGCCTACCTTCACAGGTACTGCGTTAACATGGTGGAATACCTATCTCGAACAAGTGGGACAAGATGCTGCTTACGCACTACCGTGGTCAGCATTCAAACACTTAATGAACGAGCAGTACCGTCCCAAAAACGAGGTCAATAACTCAAGGTAGAGCTTAGAGGGTTACGAACACAAGGGTTTGATATTACCACGTACGAACGACGATTTACAGAGTTGTGCCTATTGTGTCCGGGAGCGTTCGAAGATGAAGAAGAGAAAATCGACGCATTTGTAAAAGGGTTACCGGAAAGGATCCAAGAGAATATAAGTTCACACGAGCCCGCCTCCATACAAAAGGCAAGTCGAATGGCTCATAAACTTATAAATCAAATTGAGGAAAGGATTAAAGAACAGGCAGCCGAAGAAGCCAATACGAAACAAGTCAAGAGGAAATGGGAAGAAACCAGTGACAAGGGTCACAATTTCAATAATCAACCCAACAATCATAACTACAATCGCACCAATTTTCACAACAACAAACGCAACAATAACAACCACCCCAACAACAACTACAACAACCGTTTCAACAACAATAACAACCGCAACAACAACAATCCCAACAATAACAACAAGAGACAGAAATTCTGCCAGAGATGTGAAGGATACCATCCAACTGGGCTCTATACAGCAGTATGTACTAAGTGTAATAGAAAGGGCCATGGTGCGACAAAGTGCGAAATCTACGGATCAATGGCTAAGGGAACAAATAATGTCGGAACAAGTTATGCAAACATTACCTGTTTCGGATGCGGGAAGAAGGGCCATTACAAAAATATGTGTCCAAATCAGGGGGATAATAATGGGCAAGGCCGAGGAAGAGTCTTCAACATTAATGCGGTTGAAGCGCAGGAAGACCTGGAGCTTGTTACGGGTACATTTCTTATTGACAATACATCTGCTTATGTTTTATTTGATTCGGGTGCGGATAGAAGCTATATGAGTAAGGATTTCTGTGCTAAATTAAGTTGTCCATTGACGCCTTTGGATAATAAGTTTATACTAGAATTAGCAAACGGTAAATTAATTGTAGCAGATAATATATGTCGGAATCGAGAAATTAAACTGGTTAGTGAAACATTTAAGATTGATTTGATACCAGTAGAGTTAGGGAGTTTTGATGTGATAATCGGCATGGACTGGTTGAAAGAGGTGAAAGCAGAGATCGTATGTTACAAAATGCAATTCGCATTGTACGAGAAGAAGGAAAACCCTTAACGGTGTACGGAGAAAAGAGCAACGCGAAGCTAAGTCTTATTAGTAATTTGAAGGCGCAAAAGTTAATAAGAAAGGGTTGCTATGCTGTTCAAGCACACTTCGAGAAAGTACAAACTGAAGAAAAGAGCATCAATGATGTTCCCGTCGCAAAAGAATTTCCCGATGTATTTCCGAAAGAATTACCGGGATTACCTCCACACCGATCCATTGAATTTCAAATAGATCTTGTACCGGGAGCTGCACCAATAGCTCGTGCTCCATACAGACTCGCACTCAGCGAAATGAAGGAACTTCAAAGCCAATTACAAGAACTTCTAGAGCGTGGTTTCATACAACCAAGTACATCACCATGGGGAGCTCCTGTTTTGTTTGTCAAAAAGAAGGATGGTACATTCAAGTTGTGTATCGACTACCGAGAGTTGAACAAACTTACCATCAAGAACCGTTACCCACTACCGAGAATCGACGCCTTATTTGATCAATTACAAGGCTCGTCAGTTAATTCGAAGATTGATTTACGTTCTGGGTATCATCAAATGTGGGTGAAGGAGGACGATATTCCAAAGACTGCTTTCAGAACGCGTTACGATCATTACGAGTTTATGGTTATGCCGTTTGGATTGACTAACGCACCATCTGTGTTCATGGACCACATGAACCGTGTGTGTGGGCCATATCTCAATAAGTTTGTCATTGTTTTCATTGATGACATACTTATCTACTCAAAGAATGATCAAGAGCGCGAAGAACATTTGAGAAAAGTTCTAGAGTTGTTGAGGAAAGAAAAACTGTACGCTAAGTTTTCAAAGTGTGCATTTTGGTTGGAAGAAGTTCAATTCCTCGGTCACATAGTGAACAAAGAAAGTATTCAGGTGGATCCAGCAAAGATTGAGACCGTTGAAAAGTGGGAAACCCCTAAAACTCCGAAGCATATCTGCCAATTTTTAGGACTGGCTGGTTACTACAGAAGATTCATCCAAGATTTTTCCAAAATAGCAAAACCCTTGACTGCATTAACGCATAAAGGGAAGAAATTTTTATGGAAGGATGAACAAGAAAAAGCGTTTCAATTGTTGAAGAAAAAGTTAACTACGGCACCAATATTGTCATTGCCTGAAGGGAATGATGATTTTGTGATATATTGTGACGCGTCAAAGCAAGGCCTCGGTTGTGTATTAATGCAATAAACGAAGGTAATTTCTTATGCGTCTAGACAATTGAAGATTCACGAGCAAAATTATACGACACACGATTTGGAATTAGGCGCTGTTGTTTTTGCATTAAAGACTTGGAGGCACTACTTATATGGGGTCAAAAGTATTATATATACCGACCACAAAAGTATTCAACATATATTTAATCAGAAACAACTGAACATGAGGCAGCGCAGATGGATTGAATTGTTGATTGATTACGACTTTGAGATTCGTTACCACCCGAGGAAGGCAAATGTGGTAGCCGATGCTTTGAGTAGAAAGGACAGAGAACCCATTCGAGTAAAAGCTATGAATATAATGATTCAAAATAACCTTACTACTCAAATAAAGGAGGCGCAACAAGGAGTTTTAAAAGAGGGAAATTTAAAGGATGAAATACCCAAAGGATCGGAGAAGCATCTTAATATTCGGGAAGACGGAACCCGATATAGGGCTGAAAGAATTTGGGTACCAAAATTTGGAGATATAAGAGAAATGGTACTTAGAGAAGCTCATAAAACCAGATACTCAATACATCCTGGAACGAGGAAGATGTACAAAGATCTCAAGAAACATTTTTGGTGGCCAGGTATGAAAGCCGATGTTGCTAAATATGTAGGGGAATGTTTGAAGTGTTCTAAGGTCAAAGCTGAGCATCAGAAACCATCAGGTCTACTACAACAACCCGAAATTCCGTAATGGAAATGGGAAAACATTACCATGGATTTCATCACTAAATTGCCAAGGACTGCAAGTGGTTTTGATACTATTTAGGTAATAGTTGATCGTCTCACCAAACAACACACTTCCTGCCAATAAGAGAAGATGACAAGATGAAGAAGTTAGCACGACTCTATTTGAAGGAAGTTGTCTCCAGACATGGAATACCAATCTCTATTATCTCTTATAGGGATGGCAGATTTGTTTCAAGGTTTTGGCAGACATTACAACAAGCGTTGGGAACTCGTCTAGACATGAGTACTGCCTATCATCCACAAACCGATGGGCAGAGCGAAAGGACGATACAGACTCTTGAAGACATGCTACGAGCATGTGTTATTGATTTTGGAAACGGTTGGGATCGACATCTACCATTAGTAGAATTTTCCTACAACAACAGTTACCACTCGAGTATCGAAATGGCACCGTTCGAAGCACTTTATGGTAGAAAGTGCAGATCTCCAATTTGTTGGAATGAATTGGGGGATAGACAGATTACGGGTCTGGAGATAATCCAAGAAACTACAGAGAAAATCATCCAAATTCAACAACGGTTGAAAACCGCTCAGAGTCGACAAAAGAGCTACGCGGACCTTAAAAAGGAAAGATATAGAATTTGAAATTGGGGAGATGGTCATGCTTAAGGTTTCGCCTTGGAAAGGCGTTGTTCGATTTGGTAAACGGGGAAAACTAAATCCAAGATACATTGGACCATTCAAGATTTTAGATCGTGTAGGACTAGTAGCCTACCGACTTGAATTACCTCAACAACTCGCCAATGTACATAATACCTTTCACGTCTCGAATCTGAAAAAGTGCTTAGCTAAAGAAGATCTCACTATTCCTTTAGACGAAATTAAAATCAATGAAAAACTACAATTCATTGAAGAACCCGTCGAGATAATGGATCGTGAGGTTAAAAGGCTCAAGCAAAACAAGATACCAATTGTTAAGGTTCGATGGAATGCTCGTAGAGGACCCGAGTTCACCTGGGAATGAGAAGATCAGATGAAGAAGAAATACCCACACTTATTTCCCGAAGATACGTTAACACCTCCAACTGCTTAAAATTTCGGGACGAAATTTATTTAACGGGTAGGTACTGTAGTGACCCAAACTTTTCCATGTTTATATATATTAAATGAAATTGATATTTATATTATTAAGTGTTTCCAACATGTTAAGCAATCAAACTTATTAAGACTTGATCAATTGAAATAGGTTTTATATAGACAATTGACCACCCAAGTTGACTGGTGATTCACGAATGTTAAAACTTGTAAAAACTATATGATGTCATATATATGGATATATATATATAGTTAACATGGTATTATGATAATTAAACATATCATTAAGTATATTAACAATGAACTACATAGGTAAAAACAAGACTACTAACTTAATGATTTCAAAACGAGACATATATGTAAAGATTATCGTTGTAACGACATTTAATTGTATATATATCATACTAAGATATATTAATATATCATAATATCATGATAATGTAATAATTTAACATCTCATTTGATATAATAAACAATGGGTTAACAACACTTAACAGGATCGTTAACTTAAAGGCTTTAAAACAACATTTACATGTAACGACTAACGATGACTTAACGACTCAATTAAAATGTATATACATGTATTGTTTTAATATGTATTTATATACTTTTTAAAGACTTCAATACACTTATCAAAATACTGCTACATAACAAAAATGCTTACAATTACATCCTCGTTCAGTTTCATCAACAATTCTACTCGTATGCACCCGTATTCGTACTCGTACAATACACAGCTTTTAGATGTATGTACTATTGATATATACACTCCAATGATCAACTCTTAGCAGCTCATGTGAGTCACCTAATACATGTAGGAACCATCATTTGGCAACTAGCATGAAATATCTCATAAAATTACAAAAATATTAGTAATCATTCATGACTTATTTACATGTAAACAAAATTACACATCCTTTATATCTAATCCATATACCAACGACCAAAAACATCTACAAACACTTTCATTCATCAATTTTCTTCATCAAATTGATCTCTCTCAAGTTCTATCTTCAAGTTCTAAGTGTTCTTCATAAATTCTGTAAGTTCTAGTTTCATAAAATCAAGAATACTTCCAAGTTTGCTAGCTTACTTCCAATCTTGTAAAGTGATCATCCAACCTCAAGAAATCTTTCTTATTTACAGTAAGATATCTTTCTAATACAAGGTAATACTCATATTCAAACTTTGATTCAATTTCTATAACTATAACAATCTTATTTCGAGTGGAAATCTTACTTGAACTTGTTTTCGTGTCATAATTCTGCTTCAAGAACTTTCAAGCCATCCAAGGATCCTTTGAAGCTAGATATATTTTTCTCATTTCCAGTGGGTTTATCCACAAAACTTGAGGTAGTAATGATGTTCATAACATCATTCGATTCATATATATAAAACTACCTTATTCGAAGGTTTAAACTTGTAATCACTAGAACATAGTTTAGTTAATTCTAAACTTGTTCGTAAACAAAAGTTAATCCTTCTAACTTGACTTTTAAAATCAACTAAACATATGTTCTATATCTATATGATATTCTAACTTAAGGATTTAAAACCTGAAAACACGAAAAACACTGTAAAACTGGATATACTCCGTCGTAGTAACACCGCGGGCTGTTTTGGGTTAGTTAATTAAAAACCATGATAAACTTTGATTTAAAAGTTGTTCTTCTAGGAAAATGATTTTTCTTATGAACATGAAACTATATCCAAAAATCATGATTAAACTCAAAATGGAAGTATGTTTTCCAAAATGGTCATCTAGACGTCGTTCTTTCAACTGAAATGACCTGTAACCGGTATTTCCGACTATAAACTTATACTTTTTTGTATAGATTCGTAAACTTAAGTTCAATATGAAACCATAGCAATTGGATCCACTTAAAACGGATTTAAAACGAAGAAGTTATGGGTAAAATAAAGATTGGATATTTTTACTTGTTGTAGCTACGTGAAAATTGGTAACAAATCTATACAAATCATATCCTAGCTAACTTATATTTTATTATACATGTATTCTAATATATTATGTAATCTTGGGATACCATAGACACGTATGCAAATGTTTTGACATATCATATCGACCCATCTATATATATTACTTGGAACAACCATAGACACTCTATATGCAGTAATGTTGGAGTTAGCTATACAGGGTTGAGGTTGATTCCAAAAATATATATACTTTGAGTTGTGATCTAGCCTGAGACGTGTATACACTGGGTCGTGGATTGGGTCAAGATAATATATATCAATTTATTTCTGTACATCTAACTATGAACAACTAGTTGTAGGTTACTAACGAGGACAGCTGACTGAAAATATTTAAAACATTAAAACGTATTAAAAAATGTTGTAAATATATTTTGAACATACTTTGATATATATGTACATATTTGTTATAGGTTTGTGAATTGACCAGTGGCCAAGTCTTACTTCCCGACGAAGTAAAAATCTGTGAAAGTGAGTTATAGTCCCACTTTTAAAATCTAATATTTTGGGATGAGAATACATGCAGCTTTATAAATGTTTTACAAAATAGACACAAGTACGCAAAACTATATTCTATGGTTGGATTATTAAACCGAATATCGCCCTTCAAGTCTGGTAGCCTAAGAATTAGGGAAATGGCCCCTAATTGACGCGAATCCTAAAGATAGATCTATTGGGCTTAACAACCCCCATTCAGGTTATGGATGGTTTAGTACTTCGAGATTATTATACAGACGAGAGGTTCTGTTTTGGGGATACTCTATGCATTAAGTTAACGTCGGTTACCAGGTGTTCAACATATGAATAATTTTTATCTCTATGCAGTTTGCGAAATGCCTGATAAGAGATGTGTTATAAAAATGAAATCTTGTGGTCTATTATTATGATTTAATAATATGTAGGTTAAACCTATAACTCACCAACAATTTTGTTGACGTTTTAAGCATGTTTATTCTCAGGTGATTATTAAGAGCTTCCGCTGTTGCATACTAAATTAAGGACAAGATTTGGAGTCCATGCTTGTATAATATTATTTAAAAACTGCATTCGAAGACTTATGTTGATGTGTAATATTATTGTAAACCATTATGTAATGGTCGTGTGAAAAACGCTATATTTTAGATTATCATTATTTGATAATCGTCGTAATATTTTAAAGGTTATGGTTTATTTTAAAATCGAATGCAGTCTTTGAAAAACGTCTCATATAGAGGTCAAAACCTCGTGACGAAATCAATTAATATGGAACGTTTATAATCAATATGAACGGGAAATTTCACCTGGGCTACTTTAAAGTTGATTTTCATTTATCTCTATTCGAGTAGATAATTTTCCGTTTAAGACTCGTCTTAATCCGAGTTACGGTTTAGGATCTATGGCCCTTCGAACGTCACTATGTCCTTTTAACGTTGTGCTGAAAATTCTGACCTACTCGCACTTAGTCCGTCGCCACGGTCAAACGAATACGAGTTTGCTTCTGGAATTTTTACCACAACTAAAGGTCTCATATACGGAGCCGTGGCCACTGGTCTCACCTTATTTCAGTAGGTATAGAGGCCGTGGTGACTGATCGAAGTCAGCCTTTGTTTTAAACTCTTTTCTAGAATGAAACTTACTTTACACCTTTTGTTGGATGATGAATGATGATAACCTTTAAGACCTAATTTACATACATTTAAACCTATTGAGACGATTTACTGACTTAGTAATATTTTGACTTAGGTTGAGGACTTTCCGGACCTACGTACTTGCTTACTTCCCGACTCAACTTTACTACTACTTTACCACTGTGAGTTATAGCATCCCTTTTTACTTTAACAATTTTGGGAACTGAGAATACATGCGCATTTTACATTTTACATACTAGGCACGAGTACTTAAACTTTATATATGTGTGGGTTATACAACGGCATAAACATTCCCTTTAGCTCGGTAACGTTTAGTCATTGGTTTTTGAATCGGTGAACGCGAATTTTAGATATGGATCCATAGGGTTTGACATCCCCACTCGGGCTAGTAGCGCTAGCATTTAACGGGTTTTTTAATACTTCGTATACATATGTACTCGCCAAGTGTACTTTCAAGGGGTTATAAACGTTAAGTTAGTTACCAAGTGCCCACGGTTAAACATATACTTTATCATATTGTTTTGAAATGCTCTTTGTAGCACTGAAATCTCGTGGCCTACCTTACATTACTGTTATACTTAAACTATAGCTCACCAACCTTTGTGTTGACGTTTTTAAGCATGTTTTTCTCAGGTGCTTAAGGTTGCTTCCGCTGTGTACTAGTCATGCCTCGTAGACTCCCGCTGTGCTTTACTTGAGATGTCACCGCATGAAATACTTTATCTTGCATTCAAACTTAATTACTTTTGAACAATGATTTGTAACGACCTAAAGGTCACGCACTATTATCTTTGCTTATATTCATAGAAGCATACTTTTGATTGTAAAACATTTGACGTTAGCTATGACGTCACCTTTTATCATGAATGCAAACTTATTTTGAAAACGCATATAGTGTTTGACCTTGTAATGATCATGTTGTTGATGATTCGTACACGATGGTTTTGTACGGGGCATCACAATAATAGTAATTTTGATAAAAATTGGAAGAGTGTGGTTGGATAATAAATGTAGTTCATTTATTCTGATCAAATTAAGTACATTAATGTGTTTGTAAAAACAAGGAGAAGTTTCTTAGTAGAAATCCGTAGTTCCACGAATCATTAATCTGAATAAGTTTAAATTTACATTCACTTAATACATAAAACATATTATTAAACTATTTCAGTTAAACAATGATGTGACTCCACGGCTCATCTAATCTTTATATACTTTTAGTTTCGCACATGTCAATCATTGGGCTTAGAGGAAAACAAGATACTCATAGTAGCTAAAGACAAGTAATTGTCAAATTTCATATTTTTCAGATTTAAAAAATATATCAAATCTAAGTAGTTACTACTACGTGTTATTTTTAACACACATTATGTACAATACTAGTAACTGGTAATAATTAAAAAAAATAGGGGGTCACAGCTGATCAATCCTTAATTAATGAGTTACTTAATTACGAATTGAGTGCAATGAAGTTAAGATGGAGAATGGGATGTTTGAAGATTATTTTGGACCATGATGATCGTCTTTCACTTTATCCATCAAGTGATCAACAACCCCGACCCGGTCTTGATTGTCAATTAGCATAATTCACCTTAGCACAATGTAGAAATTCCTTAGGCGAAGTCACAAGTGAAAATCACAAAGGCTTGGGCAAATGGCAGAGAATCAACAACCTATAAATGAGAGGCCAAGCTCTCTATTTATAGTATTCGAAATATCCGCGGTCTGCGGATTATTTAACTATCTGCGAAAACTTAGCGGATTAAACCGCAGTCTTTTATTAAAGCGGAAACATAACCGCTATACTTATTTTCAGCGGATATTCCACACCTTTTTATTATAGTTCGCGTAACTTCTGCTTTTGGCCTTTAGCCAATAAAATATACATATACAATGCTATGTATATGATCAAGTCCCCCCAGTTTATTATGATACATTTCGCGAAGCAGATGTATCATGATAAACTCTATAAATAAAACCGTGCTACCTTAAAATATATTCGCAATTGGTTTTTTAATAATTTTTACCACCAAATTATTACCGTTGATTTTATTAATCTCAACGCATAACAACAACGGTAACTTTACAAAACTACCAAATCAGGAACGCTGTAACGACTAGAAAATTATCGTTTACACATTGCTGTAATTTTAGCCGTTTAAGAGTAATCATTACCCCTTTGACTTCGTCGCCCTAATTTCAATTATAAATAGCTGGATGATTCGCATAAAAAACTTTACGCTTTCTTCCTCGATTGCTTACTCTATCAAACTTTCTTATCAAAATTCAGACGCATTCATTGCAATTAAACGATTCAACCCTTAAAACTTTTCAATTCATCAGCCGATCTAAGTATATTATTACGAATGGCATCTTCTTCATTGGCTAATACACCCTGCGCCTTCGTTTCATATATGACGGAGGCGAAAATCCAAACTCTACAAAAGTATTATCCACTGCTTGCACAGTTTTCACCCACCGCTCCATCAGCGGAAGATAGGGCTAATGCCCCACCCAAGGGCATGATTACCATTTACGAGGCCGCCATATCACATGGCAATTTACGGCTTCCGCTTACTCCCTTTTTTCGCAGTGTATGCGAATACTACAAGGTTGTAGTTGCACAAATGCACCCAAACGCGATTAATAAAATTGTGTTATTCGTGATGTACTGCAAAGCACTTAATGAGCAACCACTACTCAACACCTTTCGCTCTTTTAATAGTCTTACACCGTACGATAAGGGGAGGTATTCCTTCTGTGATCGTCATGGCGTGATGACTTCTCCCAAGGATTCCATCGGGAACTGGCGCAGCTCCTTCTTTTTTTATTAATAATACCGCTCACGTTGATAGCAAAATATCCAAAACTTGGTGCACCGAAATGGACACAATTGTGAATGACAAGGTCACCCCGGATGACCTTGAGCAAGATTTACTGAAAACAATCAAGAATGCAGGCTTGATTATGCGGGCATACTCCAATGTACCGCTTTATATTGGCGGAGTATCCATGTACTGGCTATGGGGCGATTGCGACGCGCTTTTAGTCGACCCTGACAACAACAGTATACTGCTTATACTTTTTATTTTACAGAAATACGCATTATATATATTATTCTTACAATTGCATAACTTTATGCGGTACTATGTTGCAGAGATTGACCTTGAGCTGGTGATGAGGTCAACAGATATCAGTAAGATTAGGCCAGCGTGTCGCCTTAAAGTCGGCGATGGCGAGATCATACCTATTGATGAACCGATTCTCAACACCTTCTCCATCCCTGGGGGCGAAGACCGCGGTAAGCGCAAAGCGTCAGCAGAGGGGGCTACCACACCTCGCAAAAGGCGCCTTCGCTCTTTATCCGAACAAGAAACGAATAAGAAAATCTCAATCCACATCATTGTATGTGTTGCGCTATTATTGTTACTACAGTAATTTTCTGTATTTACTTATTTCTTTTTAGTTGTGCTTTCAGATTCTACAGGGGAGCCGGAACCTCTATACAACATTACCGGGGACATTCTCGAAAATTTGGAAGATCCTGGCAAAGAAACTTTGAGCCTGCTTTCTGATGCGGAAACATCAAACCGCGAAGAAGAAGATTCAGAGGAGGTTGCAGAGGAGAGACATGCCAACAAACACTACCGCAAACTTTGCAAGTTTGTGCCGCAAAATGTTCAGCAACAATACCGCCAACTGTCCTATGCTCAAGCCGAAAGACAGCGAATTCAGAATTGCTTTAACTCGATTTGCTTAACCATCGACAATGTTGAGCGTTACAACGAAATGTCCGATGAATATGAAAAGCAAGTGAAAATTGCAAATGCTCAGCAAAGGAGAGCGCAGAAGTTTGAGGCGAAATTTAAAAATGCCACGGATGAGAATGCTATACTCAAGAAGAGGGCAGAATACGCTGAACATAAATTTTCTCAGCTTGTTAAATATTTACTGGAATTTGGCGATAAAGTTATGGATTCACAACCAGTAACTGAGAAGTTCCAAGCGTATGCCCAGGCTGCCAAACTCGCTACACGCTGCGAGTGTCATGATTTTCTTTGCAAGCTTGGCAATCTTACTCAACCTCTTCCCGCGGACATTGCAAGTGAAATTTGCCCAACCGACGATGCACAAGAAGAACTGAAAATCGCGAAAAAATGAGTTGAAAAGATCGCCATCCCGGCGCTAGAAGAGCTTAGTCAGCGTGATATATGTATATGTATATTTTATTGGCTAAAGGCCAAAAGAAGAAGTTACGCGAACTATAATAAAAAGGTGTGGAATATCCGCTAAAAATAAGTATAGCGGTTATGTTTCTGCTTTAATAAAAGACTGCGGTTTAATCCGCTAAGTTTCTGCGGATAGTTAAATAGTCCGCAGACCGCGGATATTTCGAATACTATAAATAGGGAGCTTGGCCTCTCATTTATAGGTTGTTGATTCTTTGACATTTGCCCAAGCCTTTGTGATTTTCACTTGTGACTTCGTCCAAGGAATTTCTACATTGTGCTAAGGTGAATTATGCTAATTGACAATCAAGACCGGGTCGGGGTGGTTAATCACTTGATGGATAAAGTGAAAGACGACCATCAGGGCCCAAAATAATCATCAAACATCCTATTCTCCATCCTAATCTCATTGCACTCAATCCGTAATTAAGTAACTCATTAATTAGGGATTAATCAATTGGCGCCATCCGTGGTTAATCCCTAATTAATGAGTTACTTAATTACGGATTGAGTGCAATTAGATTAGAATGGAGAATAGGATGTTTGATGATTATTTTGGGCCCTGATGATCGTCTTTCACTTTATCCATCAAGTGATCAACCACCCCGACCCGGTCTTGATTGTCAATTAGCATAATTCACCTTAGCACAATGTAGAAATTCCTTGGGCGAAGTCACAAGTGAAAATCACAAAGGCTTGGGCAAATGTCAAAGAATCAACAACCTATAAATGAGAGGCCAAGCTCCCTATTTATAGTATTCGAAATATCCGCGGTCTGCGGACTATTTAACTATCCGCGGAAACTTAGCGGATTAAACCGCAGTCTTTTATTAAAGCAGAAACATAACCCCTATACTTATTTTCAGCGGATATTCCACACCTTTTTATTATAGTTCGCGTAACTTCTTCTTTTGGCCTTTAGCCAATAAAATATACATATACATATATCGCGCTGACTAAGCTCTTCTAGCCCCGGGATGGCGATCTTTTCAACTCCTTTTTTCGCGATTTCAAGTGCTTCTTGTGCATCGCCGGTTGGGCAAATTTCACTGGCAATGTCCGCGGGAAAAGGTTGAGTAAGATCGCCAAGCTTGCAAAGCAAATCATGCCACTCGCAGCGTGTAGCGAGTTTGGCAGCCTGGGCATACGCTTGGCACTTCTCAGTTACTGGCTGTGAATCCATAACTTTATCGCCGAATTTCGGAAAATATTTAACAAGCTGAGAAAATTGATGTTCAGCGTATATTGCCCTCTTCTTGAGCATAGCGTTCTCATCCGCGGCATTTTTAAATTTCGCCTCAAACTTCTGCGCTCTCCTTTGCTGAGCGTTTTCAATTTCACTTGCTTTTCATACTCGTCGGACATTTTGTTGTAACGCTCAACATTGTCGATGGTTAAGCAAATCGAGTTAAAGCAATTCTGAATTCGCTGTCTTTCGGCGTGAGCATAGGACAGTTGGCGGTATTGTCGCTGAACATTTTACGGCACAAACTTGCAAAGTTTGCGGTAGAGTTTGTTGGCATGTCTCTCCTCTGTAGCCTTCTCTGCATCTTCTTCTTCGCTGTTTGATGTTTCCGCATTAGAAGGCAGGCTCAAAGTTTCTTTGCCAGGATCTTCCAAATTTTCGGGAATGTCCCCGGTAAAGTTGTATAGAGGTTCCGGATCCCCTGTAGAATCTGAAAGCTCAACTAAAAAGAAATAAGTAAATACAGCAAATTACTGTAGTAAAAATAATAGCGCAACACAGGCAATGATGCAGATTGAGATTTTCTTACTCGTTTCTTATTCGGATAAAGAGCGAAGGCGCCTTTTGCGAGGTGTGGTATCCCCCTCTCCTGATGCTTTGCGCTTACCGCGGTCTTCGTCCCCAGGGATGGAGAATGTGTTGAGAATCGGTTCATCAATAGGTATGATCTCGCCGTCGACGACTTTAAGGCGACGCGCTGGCCTAATCTTACTGATATCTGTTGACCTCATCACCAGCTCAAGGTCAATCTCTGCAACATAGTACCGCAAAAAGTTATGCAATTGTAAGAATAATATATATAATGCGTGTTTCTGTAAAATAAAAAGTATAAGCAGTATACCGTTGTTTTTGGGGTCGACTAAAAGCGCGTCGCAATCGCCCCATAGCCAGTACATGGATACTCCGCCAATATAAAGCAGCACATTGGAGTATGCCCGCATAATAAAGCATGCATTCTTGATTGTTTTCAGTAAATCTTGCTCAAGGTCATCCGGGGTGACCTTGTCATTCACCGTTGCGTCCATTTTGGTGCCCCAAGTTTTGGATATGTTGCTATCAACGTGAGTGGTATTATTAATAAAAATGAAGGAGCTGCGCCAGTTCCCGATGGAATCCTTGGGAGAAGTCATCACGCTATGACGACCGCGGAAGGAATACCACCCCTTATCGTACGGTGTAAGACTATTAAAAGAGCGAAAGGTGTTGAGTAGTGGTTGCTCATTAAGTGCTTTGCAGTACATCACGAATAACACAATTTTATTAATCGCGTTTGGGTGCAGTTGTGCAACTACAACCTTGTAGTATTCGCATACACTGCGAAAAAAGGGAGTAAGCGGAAGCCGTAAATTGCCATGTGATATGGCGGCATCGTAAATGGTAATCATGCCCTTGGGTGGGGCATTAGCCCTATCTTCCGCTGATGGAGCGGTGGGTGAAAACTATGCAAGCAGTGGATAATACTTTTGTAGAGTTTGGATTTTCGCCTCCGTCATTTGAAGATATTAAAGCGCTGAAGCTTTAAAATATCTTAAGTATTTGTAAATTTCAATCCTGCAATTATAAATTGCGTTTTTTGTAATTCCACGCGCTTGCATAGTGATAATGCTAAAAACGAACATATATTTCATAGCATTATTCCTCAAGAAAGACAAGCTTTTAGTTGCAATTGTTCTATTTAAAAGTGATATTCGTTTAAATAATAAAAGGTGAAGATAAAAGACAGATTCGACGAATTGAAGACGCAAACGACCAAAAAGCTCAAAAGTACAAAATACAATCAAAGAGGTTCCAATTATTGATAAGAAACGTCTCGAAATTACAAGAGTACAAGATTCAAAATGCAAAGTACAAGATATTAAATTGTACGCAAGGACGTTCAAAAATCCGGAACCGGGACCAGAGTCAACTCTCAACGCTCGACGCAACGGAATAAAAATTACAAGTCAACTATGCACATAAATATAATATAATATTTAAATAATTCTTATAATTATTTATATATTATATAAATAATAAAAATCCGTCGGCAAGAAAGACTCTAAAGTTGGTGAGCTGTATTTTCAAACTCCGCGACTCGCGGAGTTTGAAGGCAAAAATTGCCGCGAGTCGCGGAGTATCCCTGAACTCAATTCCCTATAAAGCCAACCGAATTCTGATCATTTTTCACAATCATATATCCATCCTCTCTATATCTATACGTAAATATTTATATTTATATTCTAATTTTAATTTTAATTTTAATTGTAATCCTAATAATAAGGGTATGTTAGCGAATATTGTAAGGGTGTAAGTCGAAATTCTGTCCGTGTAACGCTACGCTATTTTTAATCATTGTAAGTTATGTTCAACCTTTTTAATTTAATGTCTCGTAGCTAAGTTATTATTATGCTTATTTAATCCGAAGTAATCATGATGTTGGGCTAATTACTAAAATTGGGTAATTGGGCTTTGTACCATAATTGGGGTTTGGACAAAAGAACGACACTTGTGGAAATTAGACTATGGGCTATTAATGGGCTTTATATTTGTTTAACTAAATGATAGTTTGTTAATGTTAATATAAAGATTTACAATTGGGCGTCCCTATAAATTACCATATACACTCAATCGGACACGATGGGTGGGGTATTTATATGTACGAATAATCGTTCATTTAACCGGACAAGGGAATGGATTAATAGCCACTAGAATAATTAAAACAGGGGTGAAATTATGTAAAAGGACACTTGGCATAATTGATAACAAAATATTAAAACCTTGGGTTACACTCAGTCGACATCCTGGTGTAATTATTAAACAAAGTATTAAAATCTTGTTATAGTTTAAGTCCCCAATTAGTTGGAATATTTAACTTCGGGTATAAGGATAATTTGACGAGGATACTCGCACTTTATATTTATGACTGATGGACTGTTATGGACAAAAACCAGACGGACATATTAAATAATCCAGGACAAAGGACAATTAACCCATGGGCATAAAACTAAAATCAACACGTCAAACATCATGATTACGGAAGTTTAAATAAGCATAATTCTTTTATTTCATATTTAATTTCCTTTATTTTATATTTAATTGCACTTCTAATTATCGCATTTTTATTGTTATTGTATTTAATTGCACTTTTAATTATCGTACTTTTTAATTATCGCAAGTTTATTTTATCGCACTTTTATTATTCGCAATTTCATTATCGTTATTTACTTTACGCTTTAATTTAAGTCTTGTATTTATTTTTAATATTTTACATTTGGTTTTAACTGCGACTAAAGTTTTAAAATCGACAAACCGGTCATTAAACGGTAAAAACCCCCCTTTATAATAATAATATTACTTATATATATATATATATGTATTTTTATAAAAGTAAACTAATATAGCGTTAAGCTTTGTTTAAAGATTTTCCCTGTGGAACGAACCGGACTTACTAAAAACTACACTACTCTACGATTAGATACACTGCCTATAGTGTTGTAGCAAGGTTTAGGTATATCCATTCAATAAATAAATAAATATCTTGTGTAAAATTGTATCGTATTTAATAGTATTTCCTTGTAAAATTTAATAGTATTTTATACCCCTTAGCTTTCACATCAAGTTTTTGGCGCCGCTGCCGGGGAACAATCTAGCTTAAAAGCCGGAAGCAACGCTAATATATAAAAAAAATAAAAATTTTAGTTTACTTTTATTAAAATTCGTTTTTTATAAAAATACGTTTTAAATATTCGAAAATATAAAAAGAAAAACAAAAATATAAGTATTTTTAAGATTTTGTTAAATATTTAAGTTTTATAAAGTTTCTTTATTTTTATATAAGTTTTATTTAAGTATTTTGTTTTTATTTAAAACATATAAAAATATATATATATATATATATATAAATCTAGTTTTAAGATTTTTATTTATAAAATTATAAAGTAGTTCAATTTTTATTCTAATTTTTAAAATATAAGTTTTTATTATATAAATATTTTAGATTTGAAAACAGAAAATATAAAACAGAAAAAAAAAAAGAAAAAAAAAACGTCGAATAAAAAAAAATTGTACCTGAGTTGAATTCTTGAACCCCGCGACTCGCGGAGTTTGCAGCCTCGAATACCGCAACTCGCGGAGCCACTCTGACACCGACAGAAACCCTAATCTGCATTTAATTAGGAGTAATTAATTATTATTATTATTTTAACCCTAATTAGTTTAATTATTATTATAATTTAGTTTAAGTTTTAATTTAATTAGTATAATTAATTATAATTAGTTTTAATATATATAAAAATTAATGCTTTTATAAAATAATATAAAAATAATATTTTTATAAAAATTTGTAACTTTTTACAACTTTTTGTATATTTTTATATTTTGTCCCTTTTTAATCGTTTTAGCGTAATATTTGTATTTTTAGCTCATATTTAGTTTTAAACTTAGTTTTTGCCATAGTTATTTTTACTTCTAGATTTTTAGGCTTTGCCATAGAATTCCTTAAGTGCTTTTTCTTTAGACTAAGATTTAGGTGCTTTAGAATTTTGCGACGCCTTTTTAAGTTTTAGTTTCTTTTTAAGTTATTTCCATTTAGGATTTAGTTTTTCCTGTAAGCTTTAATATTTTTAGACGACTTTTACCTATGTATCAATTATCATTCCAATTAGTAATCTCAATTTGCGATTATAATTTTTAGTTAGTTGTAGTAATAAGGTTAGGTTAGTCAAGTATTTTTAAGTTTTATAAGTTTCTTTTATTTTTCCGTCACCTTTTATTTTTCAACCATTTTTCTTTTTCGATCTTTTTCGACGAACTCTTTTTCTTTCTTATTTCTCGCTATTCTAGTTTTAGGACATAGATTTTTATTCTACTTCTTATCTAAATTTCTTAAAATTACGAAAATTTATTTTAAGTGGTTAAATTAATAGACATCAAAATTTTCTGGTTCGTAGTAATAGTTGGATTTGTACGTGGACCGGGTTATTGGAGCCAAACAGTCCTCAATTATATTGAGACCAAACGAATCCTGCCCCTCTGCTGCATCTTTTGGCTATTCGAAACGTGGGCAAAATCAGAAAAGTCTATTGATTGGATAACTTATTATAATTTTTCTTTCCTTTTAAAAACTAATAGGATATTCAGTGAATGCACCGAGCAAGACGTTCACCACCTTTTGTACGTTCACCACCTGTAACTAGATCAAGACATTTAGCAAATATTACCACCGTTGATTTTTCTTTAAAACCGTCATCCAGTCGACCAAGTACTCCAGTTCAAATTTCTGATAATCCATTTTTTGAACCCGACCTCACAATTGAGAATCCGGAGAATATTCAGGAACGATTCGTAGATCCTGAACCATTAAATTTTCCTCCGGAACCACCAATCATTCAAACAGAGATTGTTGAGGAACGAACCATAAAATCAGAATCCTCTAGTGATTCCGATTCAACAAATTCAATTATGGAAGTAACAGAACCTTTAAGTATGGAAGACCGAATGAGAGCTAAACGCACTGGCCAAGGTCACGCAATTACTCATCCAGACATTAATGCGCCAGATTATGAAATCAAAGGACAAATTCTACACATGGTGACTAATCAATGCCAATTTAGTGGTGCGCCGAAGGAAGATCCAAATGAACATCTACGTACCTTTAATAGGATCTGCACACTATTTAAAATCCGAGAAGTGGAGGATGAACAGATATATCTCATGTTATTTCCCTGGACTTTAAAGGAAGAAGCCAAAGATTGGTTGGAATCGTTACCTGAAGGGGCAATTGATACATGGGACGTTTTAGTTGAAAAATTTCTTAAACAATTCTTTCCGGCATCTAAAGCCGTAAGACTTCAAGGAGAAATTGTTACGTTCACACAGAAACCGAATGAAACTCTATATGAGGCGTGGACAAGATTTGGAAAGTTATTAAGAGGATGTCCGCAACATGGTTTAGACACCTGTCAAATAGTACAAATATTCTACCAAGGATGCAACATCACTACAAGAAAAGACATAGATATAGCAGCTGGTAGTTCTATTATGAAGAAAACCGAAACTGATGCTTACAAAATTATTGATAACACTGCTTCCCACTCACATGAGTGGCACCAAGAAAAAGATATCGTTAGATCATCTAAAGCAGCTAGAGCCGATTCTAGCCATGACTTAGATTCCATTTCCGCAAAGATAGATGCTGTCGAGAGACGAATGGAAAAGATGACTAAAGATATTCACTCAATACGAATTAGTTGTGAGCAGTGTGGTGGACCACATTTGACAAAAGATTGTCTCAGTATTGAATTAACAATGGAACAAAGAGAGAATATTTCATACATAAACCAAAGGCCTGGAAATAATTATCAGAATAATTATCAACCGCCAAGACCAATTTACAATCAAAACCAGAATTATAACCGAAATATTCCATACAACAACCAACAAGGTCCTAGCAATCAACAAGTATCCAATAATACTTACAACCAGCAAAGACCTAATTTTCAAAACAAACCACTACAACAAACTGATGATAAAAAGCCAAATTTAGAAGATATGATGACGAAGCTAGTTGAAACTCAAACGCAGTTTTTCACATCTCAAAAACAAACCAATGAACAAAATGCTCAAGCATTTAGAAATCAACAAGCTTCTATTCAAAATCTGGAACAAGAAGTAAGTAACCTAGCAAGGTTAATAGGTGAAAGAAAACCGGGAAGTCTACCTAGTGATACAAATGCTAATCCCCAGAATGAAACAGCTAAAGCCATTACCACAAGAAGTGGTACAACACTTAAACCACCTGAAATACCTGTAACTTCTGATGAAGCTATTCCTACTCCACAAGAACCACAACCTGATCAAGATAAGGAAAAAGAACCGGTAGTTGAAAAGGTTAATGAAGATAACACAGTTAAGGCTAAACCTTATGTTAAACCATACCAACCACCACTTCCTTACCCGAGTAAAATGAAGAAAGAGAAACTTGAAGCCGAGCAATCCAAATTCTTGGATATGTTTAAACAGATAAATATAAATCTTCCTTTCATTGATGTGATTTCAGGAATGCCTAGATATGCTAAATTCTTGAAAGATCTAATCTCAAATAGAAAGAAAATGGAAGAACTCTCGGCTGTTACCATGAATGCTAATTGTTCAGCAGTGCTGTTGAATAAGATACCAGAAAAACTATCTGATCCAGGAAGTTTCACAATTCCATGTTTTCCGGGTAGTCTTAGTTCAATAGAAGCATTGGCAGACTTAGGTGCTAGTATAAATCTAATGCCGTATTCACTATACGCTAAACTAGACCTTGGAGAATTGAAACCAACCAGAATAAGCATACAACTAGCCGATAGATCAATAAAATATCCTAGAGGGATAATGGAGAACATGCTAGTTAAAGTTGGTACTTTAGTATTTCCAGTAGATTTTGTTGTTTTGGACATGGAAGAAGATTCTCAAGTTCCTCTCATATTAGGAAGACCATTCTTAAACACGGCTAAAGCAATGATAGACGTGTTCGGTAAGAAATTGACCATAAGTATAGAGGATGAGAGTGTTACCTTTTCAGTTGATAGAGCAATGCAACAACCACAATCTGCAGATGATACATGTTATTATATTCAAACTATAGATGCACATGCAGAATTATTAGAAGAATTTCTAGAATCACAAGGAACAGGAGAATGTTCTTTAGGAAAAGGTAATGAACCAATTGATGAAGCTGAAATGTTAGCTACACTTATAGCTAATGGATATGAACCAACAACAGAAGAAATTTAAATGCTAAAAGAAGAAGACATATATCGATACAAATCATCGATAGAAGAACCACCGAAATTAGAGTTAAAGCCACTTCCAAACCATTTGGAATACGCTTATTTACATGGTGAATCTGAATTACCTGTAATAATATTGTCTTCTCTTACTGAAAATGAGAAATCACAACTCATTTCTGTGTTGAAAGCCCATAAACCAGCCATTGCATGGAAGATTCATGATATTAAAGGAATAAGTCCTTCGTATTGCACACATAAAATCCTTGTGGAAGAAGGTCATAAAATGTATGTGCAACGCCAACGAAGACTAAATCCTAATATGCAAGATGTAGTTAAGAAAGAGATTATTAAACTGCTAGATGCAGGTTTAATTTATCCAATTTCTGATAGTCCATGGGTAAGCCCAGTTCAATGCGTGCCTAAGAAGGGTGGCATGACTGTCATTACAAATGAGAAAAATGAGCTTATTCCTACTAGGACTGTAACAAGATGGCGTGTGTGTATTGATTATAGAAAATTAAATGACGCCACCAGAAAAGATCACTTTCCCTTACCTTTCATAGATCAAATGTTGGAAAGATTAGCCGGAAATAGTTACTATTGTTTTCTAGATGGATTTTCCGGATATTTTCAAATTCCAATAGCACCCGAGGACCAAGAGAAAACCAGATTCACGTGCCCTTATGGTACTTTTGCTTACAAACGCATGCCATTTGGACTTTGTAACGCCCCTGCAACCTTTCAAAGGTGTATGATGGCGATTTTTCATGACATGATAGAAGAATGCATGGAAGTTTTCATGGATGACTTTTCAGTCTTCGGTGATACATTTGAAACATGTCTAGCTAATCTTGAACGAATGCTCATTAGATGCGAACAATCAAATCTAGTACTTAATTGGGAGAAATGCCATTTTATGGTTAAAGAAGGCATCGTTCTTGGTCATAAAATTTCAAAAGAAGGAATTGAAGTGGATAGAGCTAAAGTAGATGTAATTGCTAAACTTCCACATCCCACCAATGTTAGAGGAGTTAGGAGTTTTCTAGGGCATGCCGGTTTTTACCGACGTTTCATAAAAGATTTTTCTAAAATTGCCACTCCTATGAATAAACTCCTAGAAAAGGATGCTCCATTCATCTTTTCAGATGAGTGTATCAAATCTTTTAATATTCTTAAAGAGAAACTCACTAATGCGCTGATCATGATAACACCAAATTGGAATCTACCATTTGAACTAATGTGTGATGCAAGTGATTTTGCAATGGGAGCTGTTTTAGGACAAAGGATTGAAAAACGATTTCAACCTATATATTATGCTAGTAAGACGTTACAAGGAGCACAAACGAACTATACAACTACTGAAAAAGAACTCCTTGCTATTGTCTTTGCTTTTGACAAATTTCGATCATATCTCGTTCTAGCAAAAACGGTGGTTTATACCGACCATTCTGCTCTTAGATACCTATTTTCGAAACAAGATGCTAAACCAAGATTAATCCGTTGGATCTTACTCTTACAAGAGTTTGATATTGAAATTCGAGATAAAAGAGGAGCAGAAAATCTCGCCGCTGATCATCTTTCTCGTCTTGAAAATCCCGAATTAGAAGTTCTAAATGAATCGGCCATACAAGACAACTTTCCTGATGAATATCTATTGAAGATAGATTATAAAGAAATTCCATGGTTTGCAGACTATGCAAACTACTTAGTTTGTGGATTCCTTGAAAAAGGATTATCGTACCAAAAACGAAAGAAATTCTTCAGTGATATAAAACACTATTTTTGGGAAGATCCACATCTGTTTAAAAGTTGTCCCGATGGAATAATACGCCGATGTGTATTTGGAGATGAAGCTAGTAAAATATTAAACCATTGTCACACAGGACCAACAGGAAGGCATTATGGGCCTCAACTAACAGCAAGAAAAGTTTATGATGCTGGATTCTATTGGCCTACAATTTACAAAGACGCACACCTTCTTTGCAAATCCTATGATGCTTGTCAAAGGGCTTGAAAAATAAGTCAACGTGATGAAATGCCACAAAATGTCATCCAAGTATGTGAAGTATTTGACATTTGGGGTATTGACTTTATGGGTCCATTTCCAAAATCTCATAATAATCTATATATACTCGTAGCCATTGATTATGTATCTAAATGGGGGGAAGCACAAGCTCTCCCAACTAACGATCCACGAGTTGTAGTCAACTTTTTAAAACGTCTTTTTGCAAGGTTTGGAACACCGAAAGCTTTAATAAGTGATCGGGGTACTCATTTCTGTAATAATCAACTTGAGAAAGTTCTTAAAAGATATGGAGTAACTCATAAAATCTCCACCGCATATCATCCACAAACAAGTGGACAAGTTGAAAATACCAACCGAGCTTTAAAATGTATTCTAGAGAAAACCGTAGGATCAAATCCGAAGGAATGGTCCATTAAATTGAAGGATGCACTCTGGGCTTTTAGAACAGCCTACAAAACTCCAATTGGAACCACACCTTTTAGACTTGTTTATGGAAAAGCATGTCATCTTCCAGTAGAAATTGAACACAAAGCATTTTGGGCTTTGAAGACATGTAATCTTGATTTACATGAAGCCTGACGTCTACGATTAAGTCAACTAAACGAATTAGAAGAATTAAGACATGAAGCATACGAAAATTCGTTAATCTATAAAGAAAGAACGAAGAAATGGCATGATAAAAGAATCAGAAGTTCAAAAGAATTTAAAGAAGGAGACAGAGTTCTTCTTTTCAATTCACGATTCAAGCTATTTCTTGGAAAATTGAAATCAAGATGGTCTGGACCATTCATAGTCAAAAGAGTTTTCCCATACGGAACGATAGAATTAATAAATTCAAATGGGATTGAATTTAAAGTTAATGGTCACAGAGTTAAACATTACATACATGGTCCGATGGAAGTCGACAACGAAGTTAATCAAAATTTCGACACCACAGCTAACTAAGTGTGGGGAGAATCAAGTCTTTAAAGGATAATATGTATTTCTGTTAGAGTTAGATTGTCTGTTTTCGTGTAGTTCTCGAAAATGGAACCCGAATGGTCTTTCCCTAGCAGACCCTAAAGAACTAGTCTTCTCCCCCATTCTGAATTTTTATTTTTTTAGGAAATGAAGACTGCCTGTGAACTAAACCATGGTCTAATGCTACACGCTTTGATCACTAAACGTAATAATGACACACTTCCGAGTGAAATAGTATCAGTAATCAGAGAAAGATTTGACGGAGTTAGAAAAGAATCCAGATGCGAAGATAAAAAGTTACAATTTGGTAAAGGAAAATCAAAATCCGCTGCGAAAAGAAGAGTACGACACCTAGAAAGATGTCACAAATGCGGAAAATGGTCACATGGAGGTAAATGTTCAAATAATCAAACCTATTCAAACACCGAATTTGTTACTTTATGCAGAGACGGACCGTTCGTATGTTTAGAAGAAAAAACACTGAATGCTCGAGGTTACGCCTATGTAGTCATGGAAAACCAATTAAACCGACTATCTTATGAATGGGATAGATCATATAACTAAGAATACTATCTCACAGGTAAGTCTGTACAGTCTTTATTTTTATTTTTATTTTTAACCTTTTGATAATAAACGCTAATTTGTTCGCTATAAAGTATTAAATTGGTATTAAATAAAATTAGGTTTGGCGACCGAAATCATTGATATCATTCAAAAATTTATTACATCACTGCGAAATTTAACGTTTATTCTTAAGGTATAAATATCTTTAATCAATCAACCCAAAATATTTCAAAAATTCGTCATGAGTTAAATTAGGTCTTGGAATCGAAATTACTTTACCGAAAAGAGGGGCGCATATTTTTGATAATATTTGATTGATTAAAGTGGGATAAAAAGCCAAAAAGATTTTTAATTTTATTTTTACCATGTTTTTAAAATTAATATATAAATCTTAAATTAATATTGTAAACTTTGTAAAAACAATATATTTAAAATTGTAAATATTTGAAAAAATTTATATAAATTTGGTGTGAATTTATAATATGAATTTTTTAAATTAAGTTTGGTGTGAATTTTTAATTTTTAAAATATGAATTTTAATTTTATGCATTTTAAATTGTAAGTTTGGTGTGAATTTTTAATATTAATTTTGAATTTTATATTTAAATTGTGTGAATTTAAAAATAAAAATTTACTTTATCTCATTAAGTTAAAAATATGATTTTTAAAATTCGTCGTAAGTTGAAAACTAGGTCTTTGAACCGAAATTGCTTTACCCGAGGGAGGGACGAGAACTTTTATTATCATTATTTTTAATCTTATTGAATTAAAGTATGCCAAAAACATTAAAAAACCCAAAAATCTTAGCTTTTAAAACAATCGCTACAAAAAGACAAATTTTAAAATTTTGTCGAAGGACGGACTAGGACATCGATCCGAAACGACCTCGTCCTAAATAACAAGGGAAACAAAATTTTGAAATTAATTACTTAATTGTTTTAATTAGTATAAGATTAAAAAAAAAACAAATACAAACTCCGCGACTCGCGGAGTTTGAAGGGTAAAAACCCCGCGACTCGCGGAGGGACCAAAAATCAGAAAAAAAAAATAAAAACGCAGAACTGATCAGTTGCACACCACAAACACACCAAATACTGCGCAAAAACCCCGAAAAAAAACACCCCCAAAATCACAATTTTTAACCGTTAATCATCAAATCTTTTACTAAAATTATGTTGAGAAGGATGCTATCAAGGAATTACTCAAGAAAAACGGTAAATTTCTACACCTAAACACCATTTAATCCGAAAATTAGTGTTCTTGAGCAATTTTTTTCCCAATTTGATTTTGATGCTTTTTAGTGTAATTATGCTTAAATTGTTTATGTATTATGCTTGTATAACCTAGATTGATGCTATTTAACATGATTAGAAGCCTTAAACTTCAAATTTTAAGTAATCTAGGGTTTGTGTTCTTGAGCAATTTGGGGCTTTTTGATATAAACAGGTTATGGCCAATTTTTGTCATGAATTGTTGCTAAATTAAGTAGTGTAACATGTTTAGGTAGTTAAATGATCCAAACTTTGAGCCTAAACAAGATTTTGAGAATTAAAGTGGACTTTTTCAAGTCTAAAATTCATGAACTTGATTTTTGAGAGATAATGCCATTTGAAACTTGTTTAATTGCTAGTGATGATTATTTTGACATGTTATTTGAGTTGAATGCTTATGAACTTGGCGAACATTTTCGTATAGGCTTATTTGAAAAAGTGTAGATTTGATGAAAATATGAAAATGAGCTTAAGTTTGATATAAATTGATCATGTCATTGTAATTATTTTGATTGATGATTTTGCTGACACTAATGCATATTTGGATGCACAAAAATTGTATTTGATGTGTTTTGCAGACTGAAAGGGGTGAATCTTCATCCCAAGCTCGCAATGCTCCTGCTGAGAATGCGGAACAACAGGAGGTGGATAACTACTACAAGCAAGATATACCTCATCCAGTCATGATATTTTCTGATATGCACTTGGAAGATTTGCATCCGAACCTGAGATTTGACAGACTTTGGATAGATTATCCAAAATACCAAAGGAGTTTGCATACTCTTCATTCTAAAGTTGTTGAGGTACCTAGGGTCATAGAATGGGGACCATTAGAAGCTGTAGAATTGGCCGGGCCAATTAGGGAATTACTTGCACAGAGGTATGGTAATTCTACTTTTAACGACTGGGTACGTTTATTCACCATGCGTAGACCTGTATATAAAGTATGGTGTGAAGAATTGTTGTGTAGTATAGAATTAAATGATCGGGTAGCTAGTTTAACCGATCGATCTTTTATTAGATTTTTGTTAGGAGGTTCGATGCGCCACATGTCTTTACTAGACATGGCTCAGGCTTTATGTATATATACGCCTGAGGAGTTAGCATCTGCCGATTGTAGAGGATTGATACTAAATGGTAGAAAGATAGATGAAAATTTTGATACACATGGTGTATGGAGTCAAATGACAAGCCATCACCGATTCAAAGGGGGAAATTACTCTTATTTGGATATAGATAGAGCTGAATTAAGAGTAATTCATAGGTTTTTAGCTATTTCGATTACACAAAGAGGTAAGAACAAGGAAAAGGTAAATGAACAGGATTTGTTTTACCATATGTGTATTCGAGACCCACAAAGCGCTGTAAGTATACCTTATTGTGTGGGTTATTATTTATCAGCTATGGTTAGGGGGATGAGACCGCATTGCATAATAGGAGGTGGTATTTTTATTACTTTGATTGCTGAATATCTCGGTGTGGATATAAGTCGGGGGGGATTATTAGTCGAAGAACCAGAACCCCGCGATACTATAGGTTTAAATGTATACCATGGTGCGAAAGTTTTGAAGAGGCGAAATAACGCCGCAGTACAATACCATGGTAGACATCCACAGGTTGAGAGAAACCAACAGCAAGGTAATGTAGGAGGGGGAAATGAAATGCAAGAAATGCAAAGGTTTATAGCTTCACAGGAGTACGAAAATGCTAGACAGAGAGCATTTGAAGATTGGCAAGTTCATCAAAACCAAATCATAGCTCATTGCCAACATATAGGTAGAAACTATATTCCTACCCCAAAGCCCATATTCCCTCCCTGGTCTATAGAGATTCAACCACCGTATCCTACGTATAACCCAGCCGAAGCATTTTATAGCACCTATGGTTATGCGTGGAACCCCTATTGGTATCAGTATCATCCCTAGTCTACTTAGTTTTATTTATTTTGTAATTTGTAATGTTGATACGTTTAATACTTATTTAATATTGTAATAGTTTTTATAATTTTCTAACTTTTATTCTTAGATTTTAATAATTTTTGAATGTGGGGTAATATACCAAACTTCCAAAATATGTATATATGTTTGCAGTTTATCTTATGTACACAACAGGGTAAAACAACGCATTTTCAAAGACTGGCATTAAGTTCAGCAAAAGCAACTAATTTTGACGACAAGGTGCAAAATATATGTGAAATAACAACAAGATGGAATGAACAAATGATATGCACCATTTATCATTCAGCAAGCAAACACAAATATGTTTGAAAACTTTGGTAAAATTTAATCATTTTCGCACAAATCACCCTCAATAATTTAAATTGTTACTGATTTCTTGCAAATGAGGGCATTGCAAGATCTTAAGTGTGGAAAGGGGTTAAATTCTTTCGGATTTTAAAATTTTTATCTTAAACACTTGGTTACCATTAAAAATACTAGTAACGTAGTAGTTGTATTAGAATCTAGTGCTCTCTGATAATAAAGAACAGCCCTAGTCTTATATACTGACTATCCAATTCTAGTAAAAATTTTCAAAATTTTCAATTAAATGAACTCAAAATCATGTTTATACATATTTATGAACGATAAAACTAGGTTTTAACACCGAAATTATTGTAACCTCGGAAAGGACATAAATTGAGAAACAAACCAAAATGTTAAAATTCATTTAAAATGGAATAGAGGACAATAAAAAGGAAAATAAAAGCCAAGTGTGGGAAAATTCTCCAAGTTATTCAAAACATATATCACATATTTTTGTACAAATAACTGAAAATACTTTTGCTTTGGACTAAACTAAAAAGTTTTACCTGATTTACTGTAAGAAAGATGGATCTACACGATGAATCAATTCCATCATTAAAAGGAAGTAAAGTCTTCTGAAAAAGACACGCGCTTCTTGATTTAGGTCAAGAAGTTGTTTTCCAGACCAGCTGTAGGTTGACGAAAAATCTAGAAAAGTCATCACTAAAATCAGTAGGAAATCCACGGACCTCAGCATTAAACAGGGTCGCCAAGTGGTCAGATTTATCCTAACCATGAGAAGGATTTATCTCGTAAAATGGGGGGCACCATGCAAATTAGCTGGATAAGACTAATAAATCAGATCCCCAGAAAAGATAATCTCCTTAAAAGATCAAAAATCAGCTTTTAAGCCTGATCTTACTCAATCCTTGAGATTGACCTTAAAGATTGAGAATTACAAACTCATGGAATTCAATGATATCTAAACTCGAGCCTGAACGAGAAAATATTTTGATCAAAATTACAAACCGATTTGTTTCCTAAAAACCCATTTTCAATGCGTTCATTACCATTGAACGTAAAATCCTAGGAATTCACCTGAAATTCATTAGGTCACCTGAACTAAATCGGGTGTCAACCGTAAGAACGGTGGTTGCATAGCATGGTCAAGGACAGGACCTTGTGCCAGACCGAAAAATTATAAGGATGAGCTTTACTATTGCTCCTACCAAGGATAGTAATTGCGTCTGACACGTTATAGACCATAATTAAAAGCATGTCAGGGGACATTGCCTTAACAGTTGCTTGTTCAACGCTTTCCTTTACAACCGGACGATAGTTTACCGAAAGGTAATATACGGGACAAGTAAACTGGACGTGTTGCTTTCCAAATACAAGGTTAGCAAGTGGGTGACACAAAACCATAAGTTTTGAGCTAAAATTTTCAAATCTGAAACCCACCAAACCCACAAAAATATTTTGCAAACACCGGTGAAGGGTTATTCCAGAAAACTTATCTAGGATAAAAACTAGATTTAATTTTCAAAAGATCAAATGTTTTCATAAAGATCCAATTTCCTTAATGGATCTAAATTTTTATAGTCATGTGGGACTGTAAACCATATCGTTACTACCATTATTTATACCGCCGTATAGAAATCACTGATGTACAAAGTGTGAAGAATAAAGAAGTGATTCTAGTATTTCAAGACGATATTGCTTGAGGACAAGCAACGCTCAAGTGTGGGAATATTTGATAATGCTAAAAAGGAACATATATTTCATAGCATTATTCCTCAAGAAAGACAAGCTTTTAGTTGCAATTGTTCTATTTAAAAGTGATATTCGTTTAAATAATAAAAGGTGAAGACAAAAGACAGATTCGACGAATTGAAGACGCAAACGACCAAAAAGCTCAAAAGTACAAAATACAATCAAAGAGGTTCCAATTATTGATAAGAAACGTCTCGAAATTACAAGAGTACAAGATTCAAAATGCAAAGTACAAGATATTAAATTGTACGCAAGAACGTTCGAAAATCCGGAACCGGGACCAGAGTCAACTCTCAACGCTCGACGCAACGGACTAAAAATTACAAGTCAACTATGCACATAAATATAATATAATATTTAAATAATTCTTATAATTATTTATATATTATATAAATAATAAAAATCCGTCGGCAAGAAAGACTCCAAAGTTGGTGAGCTGTATTTTCAAACTCCGCGACTCGCGGAGTTTGAAGGTAAAAATTGCCTCGAGTCGCGGAGTATCCCTGAACTCAATTCCCTATAAAGCCAACCGAATTCTGATCATTTTTCACAATCATATATCCATCCTCTCTATATCTATACGTAAATATTTATATTTATATTTTAATTTTAATTTTAATTTTAATTTTAATCCTAATAATAAGGGTATGTTAGCGAATATTGTAAGGGTGTAAGTCGAAATTATGTCCGTGTAACGCTACGCTATTTTTAATCATTGTAAGTTATGTTCAACCTTTTTAATTTAATGTCTCGTAGCTAAGTTATTATTATGCTTATTTAATCCGAAGTAATCATGATGTTGGGCTAATTACTAAAATTGGGTAATTGGGCTTTGTACCATAATTGGGGTTTGGACAAAAGAACGACACTTGTGGAAATTAGACTATGGGCTATTAATGGGCTTTATATTTGTTTAACTAAATGATAGTTTGTTAATGTTAATATAAAGATTTACAATTGGGCGTCCCTATAAATTACCATATACACTCAATCGGACACGATGGGCGGGGTATTTATATGTACGAATAATCGTTCATTTAACCGGAAACGGGAATGGATTAATAACCACTAGAATAATTAAAACAGGGGTGAAATTATGTAAAAGGACACTTGGCATATTGATAACAAAATATTAAAACCTTGGGTTACACTCAGTCGACATCCTTTATTTTATATTTAATTGCACTTCTAATTATCGCATTTTTATTGTTATTGTATTTAATTGCACTTTTAATTATCGTACTTTTTAATTATCGCAAGTTTATTTTATCGCACTTTTATTATTCGCAATTTCATTATCGTTATTTACTTTACGCTTTAATTTAAGTCTTGTATTTATTTTTAATATTTTACATTTGGTTTTAACTGCGACTAAAGTTTTAAAATCGACAAACCGGTCATTAAACGGTAAAAACCCCCCTTTATAATAATAATATTACTTATATATATATTTGTATTTTTATAAAAGTAAACTAATATAGCGTTAAGCTTTGTTTAAAGATTTTCCCTGTGGAACGAACCGGACTTACTAAAAACTACACTACTCTACGATTAGGTACACTGTCTATAGTGTTGTAGCAAGGTTTAGGTATATCCATTCAATAAATAAATAAATATCTTGTGTAAAATTGTATCGTATTTAATAGTATTTCCTTGTAAAATTTAATAGTATTTTATACCCCTTAGCTTTCACATCACATAGCGTGTTTATTAATGAATCGTTTATGTTCTGTAGTTGCAACTTGTCTTATTTATATAGCGCTAGACTTTATCATATATTCATAATTCAGACTTGCCCTTTGCAATTTCCACACTCGCTATTGTGCACATAACAAACGCGTACTTATTCGAAACAATCTGTTATTCATTACGAATCTTCTAAGTCCGACGAATCGATCCTTAGGCCATTTTTAGCATTGCGAAGCATCTATGTATTGGCAAAATCAAACACTTAGGAAATTTTATCCTTTCGCAACATTCATTTTTTAACACAAGTGTGCAATCTCATCACTTGGTTTTAAATGTATTATTTCACAATGCATACTCGCATTATTGTTATAACATTAAGCAGGCGATGTTTAGCGAAAACCGTGCCATATTGTTAAAAAAATTCGTGGAGCCTTAATTACATTTACACAAACATTAATTCAGTGTTATGAAAATTAAGCTATTGTATTCTGCAAAATAATCACTACGCGTGGCCACACGCAGTGTTTTTGCTTTGTATAGAAACAACCACTAACACTGAAACTAACTTTGCTTTATTCATTACTTTTTCGCAATACAAATTTCAGAAAATAAAAATAGCATATCAATCATTGATCAAACTTGACTAAGCACTCTATCACAAGCCTTCTATTACAAATATTCGCACTATTCAAGGTGGACTGAATGTCCCTCAACACCCACACTTTCTCTTGCAATAATCATAGCACAAAATGGCTCTACCACCGCAGAAGTTAGCGTGCCAATTCCCTTATTAGCAGAAAATTTAACCATGCCGTGTATAGTAGAAGGGAAACATGCGCAAAGCAGTGCGCCTGAGAATCATATTGAATCGCGACTGATTTCGCATTATATAAAGTTTCAACAATGCTTGGCGCCTTAACGATTCATCGCGATCATCAACTAACTTAATATGAAACTCCAACTGACCAACAGGCCAAGTTGACTCTCCTGAAAATCCAGCAAGTGAAACCGAAGTAGGTTTCATCAAAGCTTGAATACTTACGGGTAATTTGCTAAAACATTGCTCATACATGACATCTACACTGCTACCAGTGTCAACATGCACTTTCATAATCACAATGCCAGTATTCGCAATGCGGCATGAAACCACTACCGGTTTATCAACATCCGCGGTCTGGCTAGCAGGAGGAAAAGAAATAGAGGGACATTGCCAGCTTGCAATTTTTTTAGATATTTGGAATACTGACATTTTGCCATGTATCTCTACCACATTAATGACCTGAATTCCGCGCTGATTTTCTTTCTTAGTCACCATTTTTACCCCAAGATTGTTTACCGCGGGAGCTTTTCGCTCAGCCACATTTGGCACTTGCAGAGCATTGGTTTCTGTAGGAAATATAATTGCATTCGCAGTACTTGTAGCACCCTGCACGATAAAATGGTCCAGCTTGCCCTGCTCATACGCCTCCGCGATCAGTTCCGCCAAATCTCTACAACGATTGGTGTCATGACCATAATCATCATGGAAAACACAAAACTTTGACCTATCTCGCCTGCTATTCTCCCCTGAAGGTTGCGGATCAGGAAAAGACTTAGCAACTCTTTCCTGTAGCAAAATTTGCTTATGCGTTTTTGTTAGCATCTGAATGATATTGAAAGACTCATTATTCCATTTTCGCGAAGAATAACGATCTCGACGGTTATAACCATGGTTATCATTTTGACCTTGAAATCTATCATTGCGCGGGTAACCACCGCCGCCATTTCGCGGTGGATATCCGAAACCGCCGTAATTATCGCCATTGCCATCGCGAAAAGAATCATTGTCATCCCGCCAACTTTTGTCCTTACCCCACCCACATGCAGGGTTTATAGTACTATCTTCTCCACCTCTAAGATAATCATATGTTTCTTGTTGGACCTTATCGAAAGTTGGTGGGACATCTCTTCGTAGTCTTCACACAAGCGTTGGATGTCGCTGCGGATTAATAGCATGCAAAAACCCAGAGATTTTTTGATCCTCATTCAAACTTGGTATCTTTTGGCATTCATAAATTTATCGCGTAAGTAATGCGTTCAAAGTTTCCTTGCTGCCCTACTTAATATCATGACATTCTATATGCGTCTTCTTCTGCGGTAAGAGATTCTGAAAGTGCATCAAAAATTTATCGCGAAGATCAATGAAGCCAATAATAATGTGAGCTTGCAAGCTATGGAACCACACCCTGGCGGATCCTTGCAAAACCATAGAAAATACCCTACACACAACCGGTTCATCCCAATTATAGGTTCTTACCACACCTTCAAATCGTTGCAAAAAATCCAAGGGGTCAGTTAACCCTGAGTAAACTCCCAATGTCGCTGGCACAATAGGCGGTGTAACAATTGGATAATCAGAAATATGCTGGACAAACTTGTCTGCAGCAGTGGTAATTTCAGTCGCTTTTTTTGTGCGAGTATCAGTATTCTCCGCGCAGAACTTGGCGATCATATCTTGCAAGAAATTCGGTTGTTCAAACTTATGTTGCATTGACTTAGGCGCAATGCTTCTAAAAGCATCCGCTAAAAATATTGAGCATTTTCTCTGCGAACAGTATCAGATGCTTCACCTTCGTCCCCATGACGAGGGAAATTTGTTGGTGGTCTTCTTCGCTTAACATGTGGAATTTTTACAAATTCCTCTGCATTGTCCGAATCATCAGAAAATTTACTTTCTTCTCTTGGCGCTTTTGCAGTCTTTGAATTATAAACCGAATTTAAAATAACACATTCATCTGCGCCATCGCTATCACTATCGCGATGGTTAACAACTAAGCGATCAACTTGTGATCCAGAATCATTCAACGGCCATAGGTAAGTTCGCGGTATGCGAGATTCACGACCATCCTTTCTAGCTTGTTCAATAGCAGTGCCAAGGACTTTGTCTGCTTTTCCAGCCAAAATCCTTAATCGCTTGCCATCAGCGACAGTTTCTTCACGATGTTGTTGTAAATTCCAACGCGCTGCCATTTTTTCAGCAGCAACCTTTAGTTGCGAATCGGTATTAGCAGGATTGCCACTAGGCGCTTTAGCTAGCGGTTCTTGCCCTGAACTTCCCGCGATAGTATTAACATTTGCCTGCATACTACTTGAAAAGGAATTTTGCGAATCAGTAACTAACACATCAGCATTGATGGAACTGATGGAACTTCCTGCTTGTTCCGTATTAGCTGCCATATTCAGCGATCAAATCAGCTAATACGCCTCAGCGACTTCCTGTAAATCATCGTAACAATACACGATTTAAGTTAAACAAAGCAACTGATTGTTTGACAGCACAAAACAAAAAATTTCAAGTTTAATTCGTAAAACGTGTCCCATGGATGGCGCCAATTGATCAATCCCTAATTAATGAGTTACTTAATTACGGATTGAGTGCAATGAGATTAAGATGGAGAATGGGATGTTTGATGATTATTTTGGGCCCTTATGATCGTCTTTCACTTTATCCATCAAGTGATTAACCACCCCGACCCGGTCTTGATTGTCAATTAGCATAATTCACCTTAGCACAATGTAGAAATTCCTTGGGCGAAGTCACAAGTGAAAATCACAAAGACTTGGCAAAATGGCAGAGAATCAACAACCTATAAATGAGAGGCCAAGCTCCGTATTTATAGTATTCGAAATATCCGCGGTCTGCGGACTATTTAACTATCCGCGGAAACTTAGCGGATTAAACCGCAGTCTTTTATTAAAGCGGAAACATAACCGCTATACTTATTTTCAGCGGATATTCCACACCTTTTTATTATAGTTCGCGTAACTTCTGCTTTTGGCCTTTAGCCAATAAAATATACATATACAATGCTATGTATATGATCAACAGCCTCTCCATACTCTATCGTTGCCCTTACTATACTTTGTTGTTGTTATATAGGTACTAGGTGGGACTCAAAAGTATGCAACAATAAAAAAAAGCTTGTCCATAGTGCGGAAATGAATGATTTTGGCGTCTTCATCAAAGACTTTTGATCCCATTGTGATGCGGGTCTTTTTTCAATTGCCATAGGTTTCGTGTGGATAGGTAATAGATGGTTCTTAATCTTTCGCTTTCTCGGTTAGATTGATTTCCATCTCTTTGTTGTTAGTGTAGGTGTGTTTCGGTTTTTAGCTTTGGGTCCGCTTTTTTGTTATTGTTGTGAGCTTGTTCGTTGTTTTCATTTTTTAGTTTGGGTTTTATGTTTCTAGGGGGTCTCATCTCTTTGATGAACTTCCTTTGTTTATAAAATTTTATCGTTTTTTCGCAAAAAAAATAATAATAAATAAATAATGAAATGTGTTGCTAGCTAGTATTCTATAAAATGTCTTTTCACCGTGAAGAGTGTTATTTTATGCATATGTATGAATCGGAGTTTAAAGATTAAATTACCCTTACATACTACTTACCACCCAGTTTTGGGTTGCCTCACTTTAGCAACAGCTTTAAAACGACATTTTTCACTTCCCTTAAAACCTCTATATTACGCCCTCCCTTGCACCGTGAACAAACAAAAACAAACAAATTAGGGTTTATGCTTGGCAATTTCAATCACCGCCATTCCCTGCTTGATTTCTTCTCTTCAACGACATCCAGATGAAGGCCAAAATCACTACCACCATCTTTATTGGTTCATCCTAACCCTTTTTTTTTTCTTTTTTTTTCTTCTTCAATGTTTGATTCCAATATTAAATTAGATGTGCAGCTGATATTTTGATATTATTTTTTGTTGGTTTCCCGATTGAAATAAATTAGGGTTCGTGAATGACGACTGAACATCCCCAAAACCGTCCACAACACCCTAGCCATCTTCCAGATAATCATTTCAAACTTTGGACATCAGGTACACATTTGCTTTCAATCTTTCATAATGATTTGATTGATTGATTAATTAGGAATTTAGATATTGAAACTGATTGAGTATTATATTAATGTAACCAAGTGTTCTCTAAGACCTATTTGAATAGATATGTGAAACATATCATCAAACATCAACATTCAGCATGGTTTATTGCCATCCTTTAAGGGTGTGAATTCTTATAGATAAGTTCGTCTTCCATCTCTCTCCATATTTTTTTTAGTATGTTCAATCATACGACGTATTAAAAAAATATGAAAAATAATCTTTTTTTCTACTGGTGTGTTACAGGCTTTTAATGCTAGTGTGAAATTAATGGGCGTTACAAGCCACTTTGTGACAGAGGAACTTGATGATGGGCCAATCATTGAACAAATGCTAAGCTTCTTGTTATAACTACTTTTTCCTATCTTTTTAACTAAATTTTTCTACCCATTTGACCATATAGAGATTAAATATATCCCAAAACAACCGATTCACAAGTGTATGGATCGAAATTGCCACCTTTAGTTTTTTTTACAAAATTGTATTCCAAGTAACTGAGAGATTACTTGAGGTGATGACCGAACAATTTAAGTGGATAAAGTTTATTTTTTGAGTTCACTTGATAACCTAAGCACCAACATATTGAGCGTTTAGGAAAATTTGATTTTGATTATGACTTTTCAGGTTGAAAGAGTGCACACGAGGATCATATGCTGAGTTTTTTGCAGAAATCGAAAAACCATGAGAAACAATGCCTTTTGAAAGCATTAAAATCCTATTGTGACTTGTGTCTTCTACCATATAAAGAGAACAGGACGGTTGTCTTTTTGATGTAAAGAAAAAAGTTAAGTTGAAAGTTTATAAGACCTTATTACTTCATTAATTTCAATCCTTGGTTATTTCAGGTTACATTTGGACCATTTTTGTATTTCTGATTTCCATATATTCACATTCAGAGCTTCATAAGTAGCAAAAGTCGGTCTTGGCAACTATTTCATTACGTGAGCTACAAATATGGTTGTAAGATTGAGGACTCCTGTACCATCATGTGCAAGAAAAATGATGTTCGATCATATTGTATAACTATTATCATGTATAACAAATGGAACTTTCGTAAGATAACAACAAATGGATATGTATAACTATTACTACTTACAAAACTTGCAAAAATATTATTATTCAGACGCCGCAGCAACGCGCCGCCAAACTTTATCCTAGTGTGTCAATATTTCAACTATGCAGGTAGATGTAGATTTTCTAGCATATAACTAATTTTTTGGGTGGCTAATTAACTAAATTTTTTCTTTATAAAAGTGGCATTACCATAAAAAAAATGTTTCACAAGTTCAACAAACAAATGCAGTGATGACTTTTTTTATATGAATTTTTCTAAAAATAGTCCTAAGGGCTATATTTAAGAAACTTAGACATGCACATATAATTTGTACATTTATAATAATCAACCATCCATTACTCTTAACTACTTCAATGTACAAGTTATTTATGATTAATTTAATTCTTAAGCAAGGGCTATGTTTATAAAAATCTTTTTTATATTTATATTTTTTTTTAAATATTAGTAAATAGAAACAACGATCTCACTTTATTAGTTGGTTACAATTCTGTTTCTACTTTCCTTATGAAAAGGTTATCCCCGATCATAGTTATGCATTTAATAAAAATATAAAATATTAAACTAGACATACAATATGAATATATGAATATAAATAATCGAACAATAATAAAAATCTCACAAAGGTATTTTGTTTTGACACGATAATAACATAACACAGCAATATACTAGTATATCTTTACGAAGTGCAAACTCACAATGTAATGTAACTTTCTTTGAAATCTATTTGGTTTACTAAAATATGAACAAAATTTATCTATTAGACTGTTTCCAACCCTGACTGTGATGTCAGAGTCAGATTGTGCACTTTTTGATGAAAAAGTGGGTTTTTGAATGTGACTATACTTGACCTCCGTTAACCCAAAATGTCAAGTTTTTGTGTCAAATATTTGAAGGATGAGGTGGTAAAATCTTATTGGAAATTGGGTGGGAAAAAATAAATTAAATATAAATATAAAATGGTAAAAATATGTGATTGGCTCAACGTAATTTCACGCACCAAGTTTGTCCCGTCTAAAAAGTAACTAACGAAGGTCAGCGTCAAAAATTGACGCCGGGTTAACGGCGTCAAATGCCGTCATTTCCTGCCACGTTTGTTGACTGACGCGACGTTAGTACAAGTCTAAAAACATTCGTCCTCTGATTTCTGATGAGTGGTAGGATTTTAATAATTTATACCAAGAAATGATCGGATGAGCGGATGTCAATATTACGTTCAACCCTCATCACTGAACCTAACCATCGTTAAAAAAAAGAACATGATTCATACCGCCGAGCTAGCCGAAAATCAAGTGACCCAATATGAATGAAAACATAAATTTAATTTAGTTATCTCGCCTTAGAATTAAAAAAAATAATAATAATGAATATTGAATGGTTCACAATATAAATGATATGAATGAAGTTGGTTGTTGATGACAATAAGCTGTTTAAAATGATTAATAATGTGAATGAATAAAAGGTTTTGGATGAAGTTGATTTTGAATAAAAATAACCTATTTTATAATTATTTCAAATGAATATGAATTATGTAATTTTACCTTATTAACCTATTATATTAATAAAAAAATAGCTCAAGACTCAAAAGATTTGCGGATTTCGACAATAAAAATTACAAAAATAATATGTTATTTATGAGCACATCAATTAAAACGGTAAAAATGTGTATAAGAAACAAATCAAGACAAAGCAGAAAGTGACAATGTGTACTTTAAATAGCAACAATATTTACAAAATGGAACGTCCCGCATCGATAAAGTGCATAAATACAACTCTACTTATAAGATTCAAGAGATATACTATTAGTGAGTAATGTCCCAAAATCTCACACACCTTATTTCAACAAAAAGATCTAACATTTTATTTACTTGTTACTTATCTAAGTTTATAAAAGCTTGCTCATGTATTTAAACATTGGTTTGTGAGCATCAATACTCTAGTACACAACTAAGTAGTACGGTTAGAAAAGTTCAAGCTGCAAACTAAATGTTTAAAGTAGTCAACATCCAATTCAATATAACAAACAACACATTTTGTAACTAGATAAGTAATAAAATAAACATTCAGTATAAGTACGTCAATGTTTGATGTGAATGGTAGAACTGAGGTGATGCCATATATTTCTCTTTCACTACATACAGTTTTGCTAGATGATAAAGTTGTATCAATATTAACTCGTTTTCTATCCAATCAAATCAAGAAGTTGTTCTTGCATAGCCAAATAATAAACATTGTCTACCAAAAAGATAAAAACATATTAGTATACTCCGTAATAGTTAATTAGATATATTTCATGTGTGGCTTCATATCAAATCCTAGATAATAAATGTTTAGGTAATTATTCACTTATTATATCTCATATAACAGCCAACACTTTATCTTCAAGACATAATGGTTCCAAGGCAATAAATAACATGAAATTTAATTTAATAACGGGGTGTCTGGATGTGAGTTTTGGACATAATTTTTATACCTATACGCGGTCAGGAAATATGTTTGTCATAGCTGCAACAAACGAAACATCCATATTTCTCTTTATCGCAAAAATACTAATTTTGGGTGAGTTTGTCTAATAATTTTTAGCTCAGGAAATTAGTCCATACACTAGAAAGCTCACCATTACAAACTTAAAACATAATCAAATTTAAACATATTCTTGAAACACGTTTGGTTATAGTTGGAATATCTGATTCTGATTGTTTCATATATTCCAACAACAAACAAAACACCCATGCAATGGAAATGTACATACAGTGTTAGTGTTAAGGGTCTAGAGAAGGGAACATGGCCATACCTGAATGTGAGTTTTTACGATTACCTTTACAATATTGGTTGCAATAGAAACTCTCAAAAAGGAATCCCAAATAGGTCACACATTATGTCTATAAGGTCAAAAGGAGAATGTAAAACCTACAAAAGGCTTCAAATAATTATAGCAACTCAATTTATGTACAATGTAATGGAACTTTTGTTCAGACATAAATAAACACTATTAGATCACTTGGAGCACACTAACCTGAAGCCTTTTCTAAACATGTTGATCAATGTTGTTGATAACAATCTGGTCACAAATTAAAAAAGTAAATCCAATTTTACCGATACTCAAATTCACTTTGTTGTTTTAGCTACTAACAGCAACTCGAATATTTCGAAATGGGTTATAAATTCTCGTTCATTAGTCATTAGCCTTTAACACAGATATATCCATTAACACCCGAAATACATATACAAATACATAAATATATCCGTTAACACCCGAATACATATACAAATACATAAATATTCATAGTGATATCTACACAACCTTTTTTTCTTCATACACAACCAAATTAAATTTTTGGACTATAATACCCTTCCTCATTAATTCTTTGACTTTTCAACTCATTGATTTTAACTATGTACGTATTGCCTTTTTTAAATTAAATTAAATATTGACATTTAAATTTAGCATAAATTCTACCCAAAATACATAAATTAGTCTAATTGTTATACTATTCTGTAGATTAGCAATTGCAATGGATATACAGCAAATTAGGATGAAAAAAAAAAAAAAAAAAAAACTACATCAAGTAAACACATACGTCAAGTTATATATACACATACCAAAAGACGTCAGTAAACACATACATCAAGTTTTATGACTATCGCCATTTAATTACAAAAGATAATCTAGTTCAAAAGTACCAAAAGATAATCATTCTCAAAGTACCAAAATACTAAATAGTTGATGCATCTTCAGACTAGATAATCTAGTTTCATATAAGACTATCAAACGTGTAACTTCCAAATTCGGGATAAACATTCAAATCAATGATACTGTTTTCATGATGGATATGGCTAACCTCGTCTCCCACTTCATTGCTTCCTTGGAATAGATAAGTAGAACACGAAGGATTTTGTGATTGTGACGATTCAACATACTCAAATCTTGAAGGATCTCTTGTTGTAGAAGTTATCCCCTTTCCCTTTCTCTTTTTAGATTTCGGAGGTCTACCTTTTGGTCGCTTAATCACCGGCTCAAAGTATATATCCGATTCGTTGACATGTTTATTAATAATTGAAGTGACAGTTTCCTTCTTGTTTAGTGGCCAAACTTGATACTTTGAATACAACTCATCAAGCAAGTTTTGAAATCTTTTAGCTTCATCATTATCATTTTGTGGGTCATCTTCAGAATTGAGGGAAAATCTATCAATCCTCCATTGGGGATGAATAAGCTCTAGCGGGATTGTCTTTTCTATATAACTCTCCATCTTGTGAGCACATGGAAGACCCATAGTAGCCATAAAATTACCAATGCAAGGAGTCATTGTACCTAAAAATGACATACGTAATAGAAGTTAAATCATCCTAAATTATAAAACAATGCAAAACATAGTATGTATATCCGCATATTACCTTTTTTCGCTTTGACCAACTGTTCAGATACTTTCTTAAGCGCAAACTGAGATACATGGTACAAAAGATCTTTATACACGGGGTTATTGCAATAATGAGGAACTTGTATCTTCTCGCTTGCAAGTTTTACTTTAATCTCGTTAAATTCATGCTCAACCGCAAGACAAATTTTTTCCTTCACTTCTTGAAAACCACCGGTAGAATTTTGTAAATACATCTTGAGTTTTGAATGAGCACCTTCCGCCCTTGATGACGAACGATTACCAAAATGCAAATACTTGTCGGTCCAAGGACTAACAAACTTCTCCTTCCAAGGTAACCATATATTCCTTATGTAGTCAATGGCACCTTTCTTGTTTTCATACATAGACTCGAATTCAATCAAATTATTCAAAAAGATTGCTTCTGTTAATGAATACACCACATTTTTCCAACTCAACATAAACATATCAAAATCTTCTGCCCGTCCAAAATACTTCTTACAATTTGCCAATACATTCTTCTCAATATGCCAAACACATAAAAGATTTGTTGTAGATGGAAATACATTCGTTATGGCATTCATTAATGCCAATTCTCTATCTGATATAATCACCAACGGTTGCTTCTCGTGTCCAAGAATCCCTTTAAAAACATTCAGGGCCCAAATATAATTCTCTTCATCCTCCTTGTCCAAAAAGGCAAATCCGGAATAAAAAGAGGTATTAAAGCATGAAATTCCAACAATATCAAGAAGAGGCATATTGTATTTGTTAGTCTTGTAGGTGCAATCCATCACAAATGTATAGTTGAAGACTTTTGCCAATTTGATTGATAAGGGATGTGCAACGAACATGCGAGTTATACGCCCATCGGAATCATGTAAAACATCATAAAAAAATTCAGCTTGTTGAAGCTCCTCAAATAAGGCACCAATCTCTGAACGATTTCCTAGTTTTTCCCTTTTGATTTTATTCTTCACATTGTATATAGTTCTAGAGTTTGCCGGGAGATTTGGGAATTGTTGTCTTAGAGAAGAAAGAATTTGCCTTGGGGGTATTCCTGCCCGAGACATGTCTTTTACAGCTTGTACCTTGTTCGGTGATAATTGACGGAATGATGGATGACCAGAGATATCACTGGATGGCTCATGGTTGTGTGCCAAGTGTTTTGGCTTGAACACCCACATACCATCACGTCTCTTGCTACCTATAATTCTGAATAGGCAGTCAACCAAACGGGATGCAGTGCTCCTTTTTCGTTTATCTTGAATATCCTTAATATCTCGATAAGAACCACCCCGATCACATTGCAAAGTGTAGAACTTGTCCTTTTTCGAAGTGCGAATAGATATCCCATATCCTATAGCATTATAAAATTCACGTACACTCTTTAGTAAATCACCAGATGATTCAAATTTGGAGCTAAATAGATACACTTTTTCCTTTTCAACCAACAAACTTGACGAGTCAATTGAAGTCTGTCAAATGAAATAAATCCCAAATAAGAAGAGTAAAACAATAAAGTTCGTGAAAGTATATACAATTGTACAACTCTTTTGTAATATCCTTCTATTGATGTGTAACTGATAAAAGAATTGTTCATTATAGGTTTAGATATTCATACCCATTTGTCATTGTAGTTGTACTTTGCTCTCAAACTCACATTCGTAAGAAGTTCTGACGCAACCATGTGGCAACTAACAATCACTTAAAACTTATTATGGATGTAATTGTCTATGAATTCTTTTATCAATTACACCAATAGAAGTAGAATTCATCCATACTAATAATATTTTTCTAAAAGCATCTGATGGTTGGTTGAATTAAAAAAGCAAAAATATACCTCAGTCGACTGAAAATATTCAACATATATTAATTTATATCTTTAACTACTAACTGAGAAAATCAAAGCCATAAAAAACATAATAACAAATCAATACAAACAATCTGTATCTACAAATCGCAATAATCATAATCGATATATTAATCTATAACCAGAGATCGAAATACCTGCGTGTCCATTGAGCGGGAAAATAGCGATGAATTTTGGGGGGAAATGAGAAGTCGTGAGAGATTACAGCATTATTTTGGGGAAAGCTGTTTAGTGTATTAGGGCAAATATATTGGGCATATTGTAACTTAAAGTAGGGGAGGGTATTATAGTCCAAAAATTTAATTTGGTTGTGTATGAAGAAAAAAAGGTTGTGTAGATATCAGTACCCCATAAATATAGATATATGCTTGCATATTTACGATTACAAAATCATTTACCATTACATATACATTTTTCTTGCAACCATATAACTAAATAACAATGATATATTACAATAAAGCATATATATCTTTTTTTTTAAAGATCAAATTATATTAAAAATTAAAAACGGGAATGTACGGGTATGAGCCCTTTACAAAGGGATATAACCTAAACCTAGCAACAGCCGAATAACAGCATACAGAAAACTCGAAACATACATACAGATGAGAGAATAAACTAAAAATACAAGAGGACTCGAACGACAGCAGGAAAAACTCACTATGCTCGAACGCCAGCCTAGGTAACGATTGACTTGATAGTTCAAGCTGAGATAGACAGGGGATACAGTGCCAATTTTTTGGCGACAAAGTTGCCCGAGTCCACCCATTTAATCGCGACCTAAGCCGGCCAAGAGCGTAGAGAGTCAAAAAAACCTGCAGCTTAGCCTATACCTGCTTTGGGATTAGCATTTGCATCATAGGCTTTCGGATTTGATAACCATAGATGCCAATCCAGATTAACTTTTTTTGTCCTACAATTGATCCACTCGAAGCATTTTAACTGGATTTCATCGACAGTCTTAGAGGGACTTAAAACAATTTTTTCCAAAGATGTTCGCGTTTTTGTGATTCAAAATAAAATATCCCGAGGCCCATACAATAGCTTGCCAGATGGATTTGCCTATATGGGATACGAATTTAGGGTTGGCGGCTAATGATAAATCTAAGAGGGTATTGATATTTTTGTCGTCCAGATTCCATCACTTTCTGATTAGATCCCATATGTTTTTTTTTTCCGTTGAGCAACCAATGAGAGTATGATGAAGAGTCTCGATAGCATCGTCACAAACCGGACACCTTATGGAGTGTAGGTCTATTCCCTTGGTATCAAGTTCGGATCTTACTGGGAGCTTGTTCTGCTTTGCACGCCATATAAAAATACCGATCTTTTGAGGGAGTAAGTGGTTGACTATCGTTGGGTCAGATTCATGGTGAGAGGACGAGGCAAGATCATTAAGCATGTTTACGAGGGATTTGGAGGAGAAAACCTGTTATTGGAGTATAACCATGACCAATCGTCAGTATATTTTCCTGAAGGGGAGTACGAATTTATTTGTAGAGGAGATTTTCTAGGTCAGTAGCTATACGCCATTTGGGCTGAGCAGTCCAAGCCCAATTTAAAGTTGCAGTATTATCAGACCATGAGACTCGATCAGCTACAAGTACGTGTTTATCGGATTCTAGTCGAAAGAGCCTTAGGAAGGTGTCTTTTAAAGGAGAAGTGCCAACCCATTTGTCGTACCAAAATTCAGTGTCGAGGCCCTTACCTATAACTTAACAAACGCATTAGAAATATCACACCCTAACTTGTTTAGGGTGGATTCAATACGAATAATGTTAAACCAACATCGATCATAGAATTTTTTAAGATTAGATTCCGACAAGGAATTGAAGCAACCCAACCCACCATTTTTACCGTAAATGCTTGTAATAACTCGAGACCAAAAACAATTTTTACTATTTAAAAATCTCTACCACCATTTTATGAGTAGCGCCTAGTTTTTAAATTTTAAAGAGCCAACATTTAACCCTCCGGAATCATGTGGAAGTAGGATTTTATCCCAATTTACCCAAGCCATTTTTCTATGTTCGGTAGACCCACCCCAAAAGAAAGTGCTACGCATACCTTCTAGTTCTTGAATTACCCGTAAAGGAGCTTTGAAGAGAGAAAAGTAATATAGTAGGAGACTATTCAAAACCGATTTAATTAACGTAAGTCTTCCCCCAAAGGAGATGGTTTTTGCTTTCCTATCCGTTAAACGCTTTTTGAATTTATCAAAAATAGATGTCTAATTTTGGTGCAGTTTGAGATTAGTACCGATCGGAAGACCTAGGTAGGTAAAGGGGAAGGCACCTTCTTTACAACCAAACCAAGAGGCAAGCAATGACAATTCGGAAGGTGTGGTCACGATGCCATAAACATTACTTTTGTTTAAATTGATTTTAAGACCCGATAGGTTTTCGAAGCACTTTAGAATTTTCAATGTGTTTCTAACTTCTAATTTATTCTAATTCTCAAAAATAATAGTATCGTCGGCATATTGAAGATGGAAAACGGTGACATTGTCATGCCCGACCTCTACACCTTTTATTAGGTTTTTCTTTATGGCCATATGTATCAGGTTGTTTAGCCCTTCACTTGCTAAAATAAAGAGGAATGGGGCGAAGGTGTCTCCTTGTCTAACCCCCTTCTTAGGGAAGAATTGGTAAGTCGGGGATCCATTGATAAGGACGGATATGGAAGTGGAGGTCAAGCAAGCATGGATCCACTTGATCCATTTGTGTCCAAAGCCCGTCAGATTCATTTTGTCAAAAAGGAAGTTCCATTCTAAGTAATCAAAGGCCTTTTCAAAATCTACTTTAAATATGAAACTCTTTTTCTTTTTAGCTTTAAGGTCATCTAATGTTTCAAGGGCTATGAGGACACCGTCCAAAATATTTCTATCATTAATGAAAGCGGTCTGCTCGTCACCTATTAGCCAGGGTATTATCTTCCTAATTCTATTAGCAAGGAGTTTTGAAAGAATTTTATAATAGCTACCTATAAGACTGATGGGACGGTAATTTGAGAAATTTAACGGGTCATTTACCTTAGGGATTAGGGTGATGAATGAAGCGTTGCACCCGTTGGAGATAGAGCCCAATTCCCAAAACCAGTTGATGGCATTCATGAGATCCACATTGATGATGTCCCGGTATTTTGTGTAAAACGAGAGATTGAAACCGTCAGGTCCAGGAGCTTTGTTATTATCACATCCTTTAATTACCTCTAAAACTTCCTTTTCACAAAACCTAGCCTCTAAACTTTCCACCATATAATTAGTGAGTTTCAGCCATCCCATTCTTTTAAATCAAACATTTCGATAGGTTTTTTTCAAATAATGATTTAAAATAATGGAGGGTTTCATTTTTTATTTCTGAAGGTTTTGTAGACCAGAGACCCACGACATTTATTCCATGAATGTTATTTTTATGTTGTCTTCTACGAATGATGAAATGGAAAAACTTGCTATTTTCATCCCCTTCTAAAGCCCATTTGTATCTTGATTTTTGTTTAAGCATCTCGTTTTGTGTTTTCTCTTTACGGATCAAGGATTCTCGATTTTGTATCCATTCTTTCAGTTGATCCTCGGATAAGTCTGTTTGCTTGGCTTTTATTTCCCATGCATTTATAACATTTGTAAGATCTTCAATCTCTGCTTTCAATTTACCTTGAGAGGTGGAGAAACAGTTATGAAGATCTTGCTTTACATTTTTTAATTTCTCTCTAAAAATGCAGTCAGGTGTTTTGCAATTCACAGTCTTCTCCCAATTCTTTTGGATGACATTGGGAGCGCCTTTATGATTCAGCCATTCGTTGAAGACTTTACCGGTTTTGGCCCAAAATCTATATCTCCGTCTTTAAGAACAATAGGGCAGTGATCTGTGTGCTTTTTGTCAAGAACTAGAGCTCGAGTGTTTGGCCATTGTTGGATGAAATTTTCAGAGATTAGAAACCTGTCCAACTTGCTAAATTTGTGGCCGTTGTCACTGATTCTAGTGTAGATTCTTCCACCTAGGGGAACATCGAATAAGAAGCTCTCTTTGATAAAATTGTTGAAAAGAGCTGCACGGGACTCAATAAAGATGGTGTTTTTCTCTCGGAAGCGAATCTAAGTTCATTGAAGTCACCTAAAATTACCCACATAGGCCCGTCATAATTCATAACTTCAGTAAGATCGGACCACAATTGCTTTTTTGCTTCATCCGTATGCGGTCCATAAACATTTATGATAATCAATTCAGAACCTGAGTTTATCCACTTTCCTTTTATCACAATAAAGGATTTACGTTCAACAAAAGTGTTAGCGTTAAAAATATCAGGATCCCATATTGTTAAATCCCTCCCGAATTTCCTTTTGAGTTTTTTGCCATGTATTTATAATCCCCACTGCCCTAAACCTTTTTCAATCCACCAATCAGGATCGTTCCTACTCTTAGATTCTTGCAGTGCAACTACATTAGGTTTTTCTCGAAAACATATTTTTTTGAACCTGTTTATTTTATCAGTGTCATCAACGCCTAAACCTCTAATGTTTAAAGATAAAATCTTCATTTTATATAAAATTATAAGATGAGAATAACATGAGAAAGGGAGACTTACAGAGAAGGCGTGTTTACCCTGGATAGTCCAAGGATTGCTCCAACTTCAGTGTAGTTCAAAGATTTATCCGAGAGTGAAGAAGAGCCCCTAGATTTACTTGTGTTAACAGCTGATTTCAATTTGGTCTTTCTAAGATTATGTCTCCTCTTTGGCTCTCTTGCGTTCAATTTTGCATTTAGGATTTTAGAGGAGGAGTTCCACTTTCTGATGTTTGCCTATAAGTGATCGGATGAACTGGATGAAGAGACTTTTTCATTAATTCTTTTGTGTTTCTTATCAACATGATTGGTTTCCACATCCTTTGATTTTTAAGAGTTTTTGTTTGTAGGTTTGAAAGGAATTGTATTTTTTGAAGAAAACACAAAGTTCGAATGTTTAGATTTAGTGGAAGAGTCATCATTATCGGAAGGGGGAAATGTAAATTTTACTTTTGTTGGGCTGCTTAGATTAAGGTGGAAACATGGGTTTGCCAAGCCAAAAGGTTCAACATCTGGAATAGTTGAAAGAGTGGGCTCAAGGTGTGATTTGGTTATTGGGCTTGTGGCTAAGGGAGTTGGGCTAACATTAGCGGGAGAAGGATTGGAGGTATAATCAGTTTTTTTGGGATTCGGGTTATCCATGTTTTGGGGTGTATTGGAATATGAGTCATCGTCTGCACCGTTGGAGGTATCATTAATGAAATGTCCCGTTCTTATTGATTAAAAACGTTCCATATTAATTGATTTCGTTGCGAGGTTTTGACCTCTATATGAGACGTTTTTCAAAGACTGCATTCATTTTAAAACAAACCATAACCTTTATTTCATAAATAAAGGTTTAAAAAGCTTTACGTAGATTATCAAATAATGATAATCTAAAATATCCTGTTTACACACGACCATTACATAATGGTTTACAATACAAATATGTTACATCGAAATCAGTTTCTTGAATGCAGTTTTTACACAATATCATACAAACATGGACTCCAAATCTTGTCCTTATTTTAGTATGCAACAGCGGAAGCTCTTAGTATTCACCTGAGAATAAACATGCTTTAAACGTCAATAAAAATGTTGGTGAGTTATAGGTTTAACCTATATATATCAAATCGTAACAATTGACCACAAGATTTCATATTTCAATACACATCCCATACATAGAGATAAAAATCATTCATATGGTGAACACCTAGTAACCGACATTAACAAGATGCATATATAAGAATATCCCCATCATTCTGGGACACCCTTCAGATATGATATAAATTTCGAAGTACTAAAGCATCCGGTACTTTGGATGGGGTTTGTTAGGCCCAATAGATCTATCTTTAGGATTCGCGTCAATTAGGGTGTCTGTTCCCTAATTCTTAGATTACCAGACTTAATAAAAAGGGGCATATTCGATTTCGATAATTCAACCATAGAATGTAGTTTCACGTACTTGTGTCTATTTTGTAAATCATTTATAAAACCTGCATATATTCTCATCCCAAAAATATTAGATTTTAAAAGTGGGACTATAACTCACTTTCACAGATTTTTACTTCGTCAGGAAGTAAGACTTGGCCACTGGTTGATTCACGAACCTATAACAATATATACATATATATCAAAGTATGTTCAAAATATATTTACAACACTTTTAATATATTTTGATGTTTTAAGTTTATTAAGTCAGCTGTCCTCGTTAGTAACCTACAACTAGTTGTCCACAGTTAGATGTACAGAAATAAATCGATAAATATTATCTTGAATCAATCCACGACCCAGTGTATACGTATTTTAGTATTGATAACAACTCAAACTATATATATTTTGGAATCAACCTCAACCCTGTATAGCTAACTCCAACATTCACATATAGAGTGTCTATGATTATTCCGAAATATATATAGATGTGTCGACATGATAGGTCGAAACATTGTATACGTGTCTATGGTATCTCAAGATTACATAATATACAATACAAGTTGATTAAGTTATGGTTGGAATAGATTTGTTACCAATTTTCACGTAGCTAAAATGAGAAAAATTATCCAATCTTGTTTTACCCATAACTTCTTCATTTTAAATCCATTTTGAGTGAATCAAATTGCTATGGATTCATATTGAACTCTATTTTATGAATCTAAACAGAAAAAAGTATAGGTTTATAGTCGGAAAAATAAGTTACAAGTCATTTTTGTAAAGGTAGTCATTTCAGTCGAAAGAACGACGTCTAGATGACCATTTTAGAAAACATACTTCCACTTTGAGTTTAACCATAATTTTTGGATATAGTGTCATGTTCATAATAAAAATCATTTTCCCAGGATAACAACTTTTAAATCAAAGTTTATCATAGTTTTTAATTAACTAACCCAAAACAGCCCGCGATGTTACTACGACGGCGTAAATCCGGTTTTACGGTGTTTTTCGTGTTTCCAGGTTTTAAATCATTAAGTTAGCATATCATATAGATATAGAACATGTGTTTAGTTAATTTTAAAAGTCAAGTTAGAAGGATTAACTTTTATTTGCGAACAAGTTTAGAATTAACTAAACTATGTTCTAGTGATTACAAGTTTAAACCTTCGAATAAGATAGCTTTATATGTATGAATCGAATAATGTTATGAACATCATTACTACCTCAAGTTCCTTGGATGGCTTGAAAGTTCTTGAAGCAGAATCATGACACGAAAACAATTTCAAGTAAGATTTCCACTCGAAATAAGATTGTTATAGTTATAGAAATTGAATTAAAGTTTGAATATGATTATTACCTTGTATTAGAAAGATAACCTACTGTAAGTAACAAAGGTTTCTTGATCTTGGATGATTACTTGGAATGGATTTAGAAAACTTGGAAGTAAACTTGCAATCTTGGAAGTATTCTTGATTTTATGAAACTAGAACTTTTGGAATTTATGAAGAACACTTAGAACTTGAAGATAGAACTTGAGAGAGATCAATTAGATGAAGAAAATTGAAGAATAAAAGTGTTTGTAGGTGTTTTTGGTCGTTGGTGTATGGATTAGATATAAAGGATATGTAATTTTGTTTTCATGTAAATAAGTCATGAATGATTACTCATATTTTTGTAATTTTATGAGATATTTCATGCTAGTTGCCAAATGATGGTTCCCACATATGTTAGGTGACTCACATGGGCTGCTAAGAGCTGATCATTGGAGTGTATATACCAATAGTACATACATCTAAAAGCTGTGTATTGTACGAGTACGAATACGGGTGCATACGAGTAGAATTGTTGATGAAACTGAACGAGGATGTAATTGTAAGCATTTTTGTTAAGTAGAAGTATTTTGATAAGTGTCTTGAAGTCTTTCAAAAGTGTATGAATACATATTATAACACTACATGTATTTACATTTTAACTGAGTCGTTAAGTCATCGTTAGTCGTTACATGTAAATGTTGTTTTGAAACCTTTAGGTTAACGATCTTGTTGAATGTTGTTAACCCATTATTTATTATAACAAATGAGATGTTAAATTGTTATATTATCATGATATTATTATATATAATATATCTTAGTATGATATATATATACAGTTAAATGTCGTTACAACGATAATCGTTACATATATGTCTCGTTTCGAAATCATTAAGTTAGTAGTCTTATTTTTACATATGTATTTCATTGTTAATACACTTAATAATATATTTACTTATCATTTAACATAATTAACCAAGTGTATCAATATCTTAATATGATTCATATGTACCTAGTAAAACGTTGTTATAACGATAATCGTTATATATATCGTTTTCGAGTTTCTTAAATTAATAGTCTCATTTTTATGTATATAACTCATTGTTAAAACACCTAATGAGATACATACTTATAATAAAATCATGTTAACTATATATATAACCATATATATGTCATCGTATAGTTTTTACAAGTTTTAACGTTCGTGAATCACCGGTCAACTTGGGTGGTCAATTGTCTATATGAAAACTATTTCAATTAATCAAGTCTTAACAAGTTTGATTGCTTAACATGTTGGAAACACTTAATCATGTAAATTACAATTTCATTTAATATATATATAAACATGGAAAAGTTCGGGTCACTACAGTACCTACCCGTTAAATAAATTTCGTCCCGAAATTTTAAGCAGTTGGAGGTGTTGACGTATCTTCTGGAAATAAATGCGGGTATTTCTTCTTCATCAGATCTTCACGCTCCCAGGTGAACTCGAGTCCTCTACAAGCATTCCATCAAACCTTAACAATAGGTATCTTGTTTTGTTTAAGTCTCTTAACCTCACGATCCATTATTTCGACGGGTTCTTCAATGAATTGAAGTTTTTCATTGATTTGGATTTCATCCAATGGAATAGTGAGATCTTCTTTAGCAAAACATTTCTTCAAATTTGAGACGTGGAAAGTGTTATGTACAGCCGCGAGTTGTTGAGGTAGCTCCAGTTGGTAAGCTACTGGTCCGACACGATCTATAATCTTGAATGGTCCAATGTACCTTGGATTTAGTTTCCCCCGTTTACCAAATCGAACAACGCCTTTCCAAGGTGAAACCTTAAGCATGACCATTTCTCTAATTTCAAACTCTATATCTTTTCTTTTACTATCCGCGTAGCTCTTTTGTCGACTCTGGGCGGTTTTCAATCTTTGTTGAATTTGGATGATTTTCTCGGTAGTTTCTTGTATTATCTCGAGACCCGTAATCTGTCTATCCCTCACTTCTCTCCAACAAATCGGAGACCTGCACTTTCTACCATAAAGTGCTTCAAACGGCGCCATCTCAATGCTTGAATGGTAGTTGTTGTTGTAGGAAAATTCTGCTAACGGTAGATGTCGATCCCAACTGTTTCCGAAATCAATAACACATGCTCGTAGCATGTCTTCAAGCGTTTGTATCGTCCTTTAACTCTGCCCATCAGTTTGTGGATGATAGGCAGTACTCATGTCTAGATGAGTTCCTAATGCTTGCTGTAATGTCTGCCAGAATCTTGAAATAAATCTGCCATCCCTATCAGAGATAATAGAGATTGGTATTCCATGTCTGGAGACGACTTCCTTCAAATACAGTCGTGCTAACTTCTCCATCTTGTCATCTTCTCTTATTGGCAGGAAGTGTGCTGACTTGGTGAGACGATCAACTATTACCTAAATAGTATCATAACCACTTGCAGTCCTTGGCAATTTAGTAATGAAATCCATGGTAATGTTTTCCCATTTCCATTCCGGGATTTCAGGTTATTGTAGTAAACCTGATGGTTTTTGATGCTCAGCTTTGACCTTAGAACACGTCAAACATTCTCCTACATATTTAGCAATATCGGCTTTCATACCTGGCCACCAAAAATATTTCTTAAGATCCTTGTACATCTTCCCCGTTCCAGGATGTATTGAGTATCTGGTTTTATGAGCTTCTCTAAGTACCATTTCTCTCATATCTCCAAATTTTGGTACCCAAATTCTTTCAGCCCTATACCGGGTTCCATCTTCCCGAATATTAAGATGCTTCTCCGATCCTTTGGGTATTTCATCCTTTAAATTTCCCTCTTTTAAAACTCCTTGTTGCGCCTCCTTTATTTGAGTAGTAAGGTTAGTGTGAATCATTATATTCATAGATTTTACTCGAATGGGTTCTCTGTCCTTTCTACTCAAGGCGTCGGCTACCACATTTGCCTTCCCTGGGTGGTAACGAATCTCAAAGTCGTAATCATTCAACAATTCAATCCACCTACGCTGCCTCATATTCAGTTGTTTCTGATTAAATATGTGTTGAAGACTTTTGTGGTCGGTATATATAATACTTTTGACCCCATATAAGTAGTGCCTCCAAGTCTTTAATGCAAAAACAACCGCGCCTAATTCCAAATCATGCGTCGTATAATTTTGCTCGTGAATCTTCAATTGTCTAGACGCATAAGCAATCACCTTCGTCCGTTGCATTAATACACAACCGAGACCTTGCTTTGATGCATCACAATAAATCACAAAATCATCATTCCCTTCAGGCAATGACAATATAGGTGCTGTAGTTAGCTTTTTCTTCAATAATTGAAACGCTTTCTCTTGTTCATCCTTCCATTCAAATTTCTTCCCTTTATGCGTTAATGCAGTCAAGTGTTTTGCTATTTTGGAGAAATCTTGGATGAATCTTCTGTAGTAACCAGCCAATCCTAAAAATTGACGTATATGCTTCGGAGTTTTTGGGGTTTCCCACTTTTCAACGGTTTTGATCTTTGCCGGGTCTACCTGGATACCTTCTTTGTTCACTATGTGACCGAGGAATTGAACTTCTTCCAACCAAAATGCACACTTTGAAAACTTAGCGTACAGTTTTTGTTTCCTCAATACTTCTAGCACTTTTCTCAAATGTTCTTCGTGCTCTTGATCATTCTTTGAGTAAATAAGTATGTCATCGATGAAAACAATGACAAACTTGTCAAGATATGGCCCACACACTCGGTTCATAAGGTCCATGAACATAGCTGGTGCGTTAGTCAATCCAAACGGCATAACCATAAACTCGTAATGACCATAACGTGTCCTAAAAGCAGTTTTTAGAATATCATCCTCCTTTACTCGCATTTGATGATATCCAGAACATAAATCGATCTTCGAATAAATCGACGAGCCCTGTAGTTGATCAAATAAGTCGTCAATTCTCGGCAGTGGATAACGGTTTTTGATGGTAAGTTTGTTCAACTCTCTGTAGTCAATACACAACCTAAATGTACCATCCTTCTTCTTGACAAACAAAACAGGAGCTCCCCATGGTGATGTGCTTGGTCGAATGAAACCACGTTCTAATAGTTCTTACAGTTGGCTTTGCAGTTCTTTCATCTCGCTGGATGCGAGTCTATAAGGAGCACGAGCTATTGGTGCAGCTCCTGGTACAAGATCTATTTGAAATTCAACAGATCGATGTGGTGGTAGTCCCGGTAATTCTTTCGGAAATACATTGGGAAATTCTTTTGCGACGGGAACATCATTGATGCTCTTTTCTTCAGTTTGTACTTTCTCGACGTGTGCTAGAACAGCATAGCAACCTTTTCTTATTAGTTTTTGTGCCTTCAAATTACTAATAAGATATAGCTTCATGTTGCCCTTTTCTCCGTACACCATTAAGGGTTCTCCTTCTTCTCGTGCAATGCGAATTGTATTTTTATAACATACGATCACTGCTTTCACCTTCTTCAGCCAGTCCATGCCAACTATTACATCAAAACTCCCTAACTCTACTGGTATCAAATCAATCTTAAATATTTCGCTACCCAGTTTAATTTCTCGATTCCGGCATATATTATCTGCTGAAATTAATTTACCGTTTGCTAATTCGAGTAAAAATTTACTATCCAACGGCGTCAATGGACAACTTAATTTAGCACAAAAATCTCTACTCATATAGCTTCTATCCGCACCCAAATCAAATAAAACGTAGCAGATTTATTGTCAATAAGAAACATACCCGTAACAAGCTTCGGGTCTTCCTGTGCCTCTGCCGCATTAATATTGAAAACTCTTCTGCGGCCTTGTTCATTCGTGTTCTCCTGGTTCGGGCAATTTCTAATAATGTGGCCCGGTTTTCCACATTTATAACAAACTACATTGGCATAACTTGCTCCGACACTACTTGCTCCGCCATTACTCGTTCTGACACCATTTGTTCGTTTCGTTCTATTAACCCCTGGTCCGTAGACCTCACACTTCGCCGCGCTATGACCATTTCTTTTACACTTATTGCAAAATTTGGTGCAGAACCCCGAGTGATACTTTTCACACCTTTGGCATAGCTGCTTCTGATTGTTGTTGTTGTTGCGGTTGTTATTGTTGTTGGGATGATTATTGTAGTTGTTGTTGTTGTTGTTGTTGTTGTTGTTGTTGTTATTGGGCCGTTTGTTGATGTTGCGATTGATGTTGCGATTGTTGGGATAATTGTTGCGATTATTATTGTAATTGCTGTTGTTGTTGTATTGGTGATTCTTATCACCGTTTTCCTCCCACTTTCTTTTGACTTGCTTCACATTGGCCTCTTCAGCCGTCTGTTCTTTAATTCTTTCCTCAATCTGGTTCACCAGTTTGTGAGCCATTCTACATGCCTGTTGTATGGAGGGGGGCTCGTGTGAACTTATATCTTCTTGGATTCTTTCCGGTAATCCTTTCACAAACGCGTCGATCTTCTCTTCCTCATCTTCGAATGCTCCCGGACACAATAGGCACAATTCTGTGAATCGTCTTTCGTACGTGATTATATCAAATCCTTGGGTTCGTAACCCTCTAAGTTCTGTCTTGAGCTTATTGACCTCGGTTCTGGGACGGTACTTCTCGTTCATCAAGTGCTTGAATGCTGACCACGGTAGTGCGTACGCATCATCTTGTCCCACTTGCTCTAGATAGGTATTCCACCATGTTAATGCAGAACCTGTGAAGGTATGCGTAGCGTACTTCACTTTGTCCTCTTCAGTACACTTACTTATGGCAAACACCGATTCGACCTTCTCGGTCCACCGTTTCAATCCGATCGGTCCTTCGGTTCCATCAAATTCCAAAGGTTTGCAGGCAGTGAATTCTTTGTAGGTGCATCCTACACAATTTCCTGTACTGCTAGATCCAAGGTTATTGTTGGTATGTAGCGCAGCCTGTACTGCGGCTATGTTTGAAGCTAGAAAAGTACGGAATTCCTCTTCATTCATATTCACGGTGTGTCGAGTAGTCGGTGCCATTTCCTTCAAAATAGTCAAATGGAACAAGTTAATCATACAGAATATTACGAGTAGTTAATAGTATTTCGTAGCATTATATGAACTCATTTATAAAAGCTTTTTCTTCATATTAGCATTTTATAAGTTTAAATTCGGGTAGTACCTACCCGTTAAGTTCATACTTAGTAGCTAATATACAATTCAACTACTACAATTCTATATGAAAAACTGATTATAATAATATTTCGCGTTCAAACTTTTATACAATATTTTACAAACTTACAATACCGATTATTTTACATAAAGCATGAAATATAGCACACAATAACTTTGATACAAGATAGTTGTGAAGATAATTCTAGCTAGTATACAAGTCGTTCAGCAAAGGCAATAAAGACACGTAATTCATACATCCAGAAACAAGTCATGCATTCTGGTTTTACTAGGACTACTTCCCATCCTTGGTCTTGTGGAACATAACCGTTATGGCCGTTGATAAGACAACGTGTTGTAACGTCGTTAAAGGGACGAGGGTTACGTAATGACCAACAGTCTCGTAATAACCTAAAAACCTCATTTCTTACCCCAATTACCGACTCCGTCACTTGTGGGAACGTTTTGTTTAATAGTTGTAGCCCGATGTTCTTGTTCTCATTTTGGTGAGAAGCGAACATTACTAACCCGTAAGCATAGCATGCTTCTTTATGTTGCATGTTAGCCGCTTTTTCTAAATCATGAAGTCCTATATTCGGATACATTGAGTCAAAATAATTTCTTAACCCGTTGCGTAAAATAGCATTTGGGTTCCCCGCAATATATGCGTCAAAGTAAACACATCATAACTTATGGGTTTCCCAATGTGATATCCCCCATCTTTCAAACGAAAGTCTCTTATAAACCAAGACATTCTTGGAACGTTCTTCGAATGTCTTACAAACTGATTTCGCCTTAAATAGTTGTGCCGAGGAATTCTGACCGACTCTAGACAAGATTTCATCAATCATGTCTCCGGGTAGGTCTCTTAAAATATTGGGTTGTCTATCCATTTTGTGTTTTTAAACTGTAAAATAGACAAGAGTTAGATTCATAAAAAAATTACTTATTAATACAAGCAATTTTTACATATATCAAAAAGCATAAGCACACTATATTACATATATTACACCACACGAATACAACTATCTTATTCCTACTCGCTCGTTTCTTCTTCTTCGGTTTTGGTTCGTTTTGCCAAGTTTCTAGAGATATATGATGTTCCCCTAATACGAGCCATCGTTTTCCACATTGGTTTAGAAAAACCTGGTGGTTTAGAGGTTCCCGGGTCATTGTTACAACTTAAGGGCTTCGGGGGTTGACGATAAATATAAAGTTCATCGGGGTTGGAATTAGATTTCTCTATTTTTATGCCCTTTCCCTTATTATTTTCTTTTGCCTTTTTAAATTCAGTTGGGGTAATTTCTATAACATCTTCGGAATTCTCGTCGGAATCCGATTCATCGGAGAATTGGTAATCCTCCCAATATTTTGCTTCCTTGGCGGAAACACCATTGACCATAATTAACCTTGGTCGGTTGGTTGAGGATTTTCTTTTACTTAACCGTTTTATTATTTCCCCCACTGGTTCTATTTCTTCTTCCGGTTCCGATTCTTCTTCCGGTTCCGACTCTTCTTCCGGTTCCTCTTCGGGAACTTGTGAATCAGTCCATGAATCATTCCAATTTACATTTAACTCTTCATTATTATTAGGTGAGTCAATGGGATTTGTTCTAGATGTAGACATCTATCACATAATATCAAACACGTTAAGAGATTAATATATCACATAATATTCACATGTTAAAAAATATATAGTTTCCAACAAAAATGTTAAGCAATCATTTTTAAAGAAAACACGGTCGAAGTCCAGACTCACTAATGCATCCTAACAAACTCGATAAGACACACTAATGCAAATTTTCTGGTTCTCTAAGACCAACGCTCGGATACCAACTGAAATGTCCCGTTCTTATTGATTAAAAACGTTCCATATTAATTGATTTCGTTGCGAGGTTTTGACCTCTATATGAGACATTTTTCAAAGACTGCATTCATTTTAAAACAAACCATAACCTTTATTTCATAAATAAAGGTTTAAAAAGCTTTACGTAGATTATCAAATAATGATAATCTAAAATATCCTGTTTACACACGACCATTACATAATGGTTTACAATACAAATATGTTACATCAAAATCAGTTTCTTGAATGCAGTTTTTACACAATATCATACAAACATGGACTCCAAATCTTGTCCTTATTTTAGTATGCAACAGCGGAAGCTCTTAGTATTCACCCTTCGGATATGATATAAATTTCGAAGTACTAAAGCATCCGGTACTTTGGATGGGGTTTGTTAGTCCTAATAGATCTATCTTTAGGATTCGCGTCAATTAGGGTGTCTGTTCCCTAATTCTTAGATTACCAGACTTAATAAAAAGGGGCATATTCGATTTCGATAATTCAACCATAGAATGTAGTTTCACGTACTTGTGTCTATTTTGTAAATCATTTATAAAACCTGCATGTATTCTCATCCCAAAAATATTAGATTTTAAAAGTGGGACTATAACTCACTTTCACAGATTTTTACTTCGTCGGGAAGTAAGACTTGGCCACTGGTTGATTCACGAACCTATAACAATATATACATATATATCAAAGTATATTCAAAATATATTTACAACACTTTTAATATATTTTGATGTTTTAAGTTTATTAAGTCAGCTGTCCTCGTTAGTAACCTATAACTAGTTGTCCACAGTTAGATGTACAGAAATAAATCGATAAATATTATCTTGAATCAATCCATGACCCAGTGTATACGTATCTCAGTATTGATAACAACTCAAACTATATATATTTTGGAATCAACCTCAACCCTGTATAGCTAACTCCAACATTCACATATAGAGTGTCTATGGTTGTTCCGAAATATATATAGATGTGTCGACATGATAGGTCGAAACATTGTATACGTGTCTATGGTATCTCAAGATTACATAATATACAATACAAGTTGATTAAGTTATGGTTGGAATAGATTTGTTACCAATTTTCACGTAGCTAAAATGAGAAAAATTATCCAATCTTGTTTTACCCATAACTTCTTCATTTTAAATCCGTTTTGAGTGAATCAAATTGCTATGGTTTCATATTGAACTCTATTTTATGAATCTAAACAGAAAAAGTATAGGTTTATAGTCGGAAAAATAAGTTACAAGTCTTTTTGTAAAGGTAGTCATTTCAGTCGAAAAAACGACGTCTAGATGACCATTTTAGAAAACATACTTCCACTTTGAGTTTAACCATAATTTTTGGATATAGTTTCATGTTCATAATAAAAATCATTTTCTCAGAATAACAACTTTGGAATCAAAGTTTATCATAGTTTTTAATTAACTAACCCAAAACAGCCCGCGGTGTTACTACGATGGCGTAAATCCGGTTTTACGGTGTTTTTCGTGTTTCCAGGTTATAAATCATTATGTTAGCATATAATATAGATATAGAACATGTGTTTAGTTAATTTTAAAAGTCAAGTTAGAAGGATTAACTTTTATTTGCGAACAAGTTTAGAATTAACTAAACTATGTTCTAGTGATTACAAGTTTAAACCTTCGAATAAGATAGCTTTATATGTATGAATCGAATGATGTTATGAACATCATTACTACCTCAAGTTCCTTGGATAAACCTACTGGAAATGAGAAAAATAGATCTAGCTTCAAAGGATCCTTGGATGGCTTGAAAGTTCTTGAAGCAGAATCATGACACGAAAACAATTTCAAGTAAGATTTCCACTCGAAATAAGATTGTTATAGTTATAGAAATTGAATTAAAGTTTGAATATGATTATTACCTTGTATTAGAAAGATAACCTACTGTAATTAACAAAGGTTTCTTGATCTTGGATGATTACTTAGAATGGATTTAGAAAACTTGGAAGTAAACTTGCAATCTTGGAAGTATTCTTGATTTTATGAAACTAGAACTTTTGGAATTTATGAAGAACACTTAGAACTTGAAGATAGAACTTGAGAGAGATCAATTAGATGAAGAAAATTGAAGAATAAAAGTGTTTGTAGGTGTTTTTGGTCGTTGGTGTATGGATTAGATATAAAGGATATGTAATTTTGTTTTCATGTAAATAAGTCATGAATGATTACTCATATTTTTGTAATTTTATGAGATATTTCATCCTAGTTGCCAAATGATGGTTCCCACATATGTTAGGTGACTCAAATGGGCTGCTAAGATCTGATTATTGGAGTGTATATACCAATAGTACATACATCTAAAAGCTGTGTATTGTACGAGTACGAATACGGGTGCATACGAGTAGAATTGTTGATGAAACTGAACGAGGATGTAATTGTAAGCATTTTTGTTAAGTAGAAGTATTTTGATAAGTGTCTTGAAGTCTTTCAAAAGTGTATGAATACATATTAAAACACTACATGTATATACATTTTAACTGAGTCGTTAAGTCATCATTAGTCGTTACATGTAAATGTTGTTTTGAAACCTTTAGGTTAACGATCTTGTTGAATGTTGTTAACCCATTGTTTATTATAACAAATGAGATGTTAAATTGTTATATTATCATGATATTATGATATATAATATATCTTAGTATGATATATATATACAGTTAAATGCCGTTACAACGATAATCGTTACATATATGTCTCGTTTCGAAATCATTAAGTTAGTAGTCTTATTTTTACATATGTATTTCATTGTTAATACACTTAATAATATATTTACTTATCATTTAAAATAATTAACCAAGTGTATCAATATCTTAATATGATTCATATGTACCTAGTAAGACGTTGTTATAACGATAATCGTTATATATATCGTTTTCGAGTTTCTTAAATTAATAGTCTCATTTTTATGTATATAACTCATTGTTAAAATACCTAATGAGAAACATACTTATAATAAAATCATGTTAACTATATATATAACCATATATATGTCATCGTATAGTTTTTACAAGTTTTAACGTTCGTGAATCACCGGTCAACTTGGGTGGTCAATTGTCTATATGAAACCTATTTCAATTAATCAAGTCTTAACAAGTTTGATTGCTTAACATGTTGGAAACACTTAATCATGTAAATAACAATTTCATTTAATATATATATAAACATGGAAAAGTTCGGGTCACTACAATTAATGCTATCAGCTTGGTGATAGTCGTTGGGTTGATGATTTCCAATGGATTCGCTTTTTTGAGGTTGTATCTTCGATTTCGTCGTTTAAAGCTTTTTTGCCGGTTGAGATTGGGGCAGATTCAAGGCTGACATCATTCTTGAAGGACTGGACTGGTGACGTGGCAAAACGTTTGGATCCATATTCTTTTCCGGTAGTCTCTGGTTTGTCTTCGTCATCGTTATCTTGATAAGAATCCGATGAATTTATGTCGGATTGATTATCGGAATTACTTTTGTTATCTGATTGTGAATGATTATCATCCAATTCTTCCATTTCAATTTTGACTATACTATTGATATCTTCCATGACCTGAACATAGAATATTTTGCCTCCAGCCATTACTTGAACCATGTTATTTTGCAATTCGTTGCCCCAAAGTTTGACAAGCGCCTTTCCTACTACCAGATTTTAATTGCCGTTTAGATTACAGTTGTAGCAGTCATAGATTGGACCATACCAACTTACAATAGTTTTAAATTTTGTTTTCTGTCCAGCATGATAAAGGCACCCCTTTAATAGATAACCATGTAAGCCTTGATGATTGAAAACACTTGTCTTCGATCTTTCGAATGTTTTTTAGCAATTGTTTGAGTAGGTGATCCTCTGTTTGTAGGATGTTATTGACAGTAACCTCATTATCAAAAACCAGACATAGATCCAGTCCACCAAGATATTTGATGTGAAAATTTGTTAGTCCTTCGGCCGAACAAAGAATGGGAAATTGTTTTATAAGATCAATGTTAATGATTATCCCAAAATAGCATGTTTTAGTTCATCTTTGTTTGACTCGTCTTCATCAAGGATAATGACCCTGGGTTTAGGGTTTTTTTCTGCAGTAGATGTATTGTTGTTGACTGCCTCTATGTATTCCTTATTGTCACGAAAAGCATTCCCAGGGTTTTGTTGGGTGTTCTCTTTGGGTTAATTTTTTGGGATTTAGGTTGGAATGTATTTGGGTTTGAAGGGTTTCGAGTGCACAGGGTTGGGTTTTTGGGTATGGTGAATGGGGGCGGAGTCTTGAGGTTTTCCTTTCCTTTCTCTAGCAAGATAAGCACGTAACCAATTTTCATTCATGTATATGGTGTTTAGATTTTTCAAGAGATAATTGACATCAGTGATGTCGACAAATCGTATAAAACCAAATTTCTTACCCTTTTTTAGGAGCTTTTATATCGGCTAAAAAGTCACGTTTTTACCCCGGTATTAAAGCCCAAAAACAAGAAAGATTCGAACTTTGTTGACAAAATACCCACTTCGTCGGTTAGAATTGAAGAACAAGTAATTACGAAGATGGTGCAAAAAGAATCAAGAGAATCAGAGCTAAAACGAAGATTCTAGAGCGAAAACGGTGAAAGATAAGAAATCAAGTTACGATCCAGGGAATCAGCAAGCCAAACGGCTTGCCAAACGGGCTGCCAAATGGCCTGCCAGTGTGGCAAACGGCCTGCCAAATGCCCAGATCAAACGGCCTCATTAAACGGCTTGCCTTAGCAAACGGACCCTGCAAACAGCTTGCCAAACTGCCTGCCAGCCATTTGCAGGCAAATTTTGTGCTTATTTAAAGGGTCTTTTTCATTTATTCCACCACACACTTCAATTCACTTCTTTCTCTCTCTTGTACAATATTAGTCATACTCTCAAGGCCTTCAACTCCGTGCGGGAAACCTAGTACCCGGAGAAGAACGTCGAAGATTGTATTAGGAGCGGTCTGGAGTCTTGAAGTTGTCACTTTTGTATTCGGAACTCGTTTAATCTACTGGTACTCCTATCCCTTATCGTTATATAATCATTATGTTCTGTGATATTGTTGCCATGATTAGCGAGTAGTTATCTTTAGTGCATGCTATGATGTAAGTAGTTATAATGCTGAAATAATGTTATGGTTTGTGTATGTTGTTGAAATACTTTCCGATTATGCTTTAAACTCAATCGCTATTCCAACTAATAGAACGTAGTTATTGGCTCTGTTATTAGGAAGTTGCGAACCCCGATTCAGAGTACACTATCTGTGTCACCTTTTGGTAAGAGAAGTCTATCGGATACAACGTAAGATCGACTGAGGCACACCGGTTGTAGTAAGTCTATCAAGCTTTGGATTCCGACTGAGGACTCTTTCGTAGTGAAACATCTTACTAGACCCTTAGTACATTTTCGGTCCCAGATCATGCTAGTGTAGTCACCAAGCATATAAACTTCGTACGTGCATGCTGAAGCACAGCGGTTGTTGTAAGGTGTACCTCTGCTAAGTAAGGCCATGGAACCCGGTCAGTGTTGATTAGTACACTGCACCATAACGCAGTCTCAAGCATTGCACCCCGCTTGAGGGATTCTTAGTTAATTAAGGAACTGTTTGTTTAGACACATAAAGGATTGGACCGTTAGGATAACCGAACGTGTTCATGGAAGTCAGCTTGACTTGGCCATGGTGTTCTTTGTGGTTAAACTCTTTATAAGGGCCTAACTATCTTTTAAAACCAATCATTAACGAAAGCATTAAAACACATCACGTCTCTCAGATATGGTAAACCATGTATTCTATTATGCTTAAGAAAGTTTAGACCATTGTGGAATGTTAATACGTCACCCAACCGAGTCGCTTAATTGGATGAGCCGTCTGAACGTGTATGCCTATAGTCAGATTGCACGGGCGTCGAGGGTAAGGGACGTTGCTGTCTATTCAGAATCTTCAAGCCTAATGCAGTACCCAGTGACATGTCTTATGACAGGGGCGTTTAGGACCAGTGTAATGAATACAAGGCCTCTGCCTATTCATGAGCCAGCATTCCATAATCTTGACAGAATAACTGATAAAATCATAGTATGCACTCACTTTAACCTTATCTGAATTACGAATTTTATCGCATTTACTTTATATGTCTTATAAATTAGAAAATCCCAAAATTAAGTAACCACTACTCCTTCATAACTATTTTAGGCTTAAATATAGGTTCGATTCTACTGATATCTCAAAAATTTGACTCTAGGTCATACTTCCCTTACTCATGCTAAGGAGTAGTATGATTTAGGCCCCGCTAAATATAAATTTAAAACAGTACCACCCCCTTGGTGGTTGATTCTGGCGCGCTGCGACCCGACGACACCGTACAAATAAAACCGTCCGTTTCGGCCGTATCAAGGGGGAGTCTAGTTTTTGGTGCCGCTGCAGGGGAACTGGTATCAGGCAATACTGCTCTCTATCAAACTTATTCACAAGCATTTAGTGGTGTCTAAGAAAGACAATTATACACGGACTTGCTTGTTGGATTTTCCAAACAGTCTCCAATTATATTGGGACCAAAAGGATCCTGCCTCTCCGTAGTCGGCCTGGCCACTTGGTTTGTTGAATAGTTCGTGCGAAGCTCTGTTATCAAAATACCAGGGAATCAGTAGCCAGAACCAAAAACATATTCAACCATAGGATAGTTAATTAAGTTAAATTAGATTACCTTAAATTAGATTACCTTAGACTAAGACTACCTTAGATTAGATTACTTTAGACTAGTTAGCCTACCTTAGATTACTTTAGAAGTTTAGTTTATTTTCTAAAAATTATAAACAAAAAGGCATACACAGTGTATGACCCAAACCCGATCTAGACCAGAGCCGTTGTTATTCGTACCTGATCCAGACGCAATAATCTCTAAAGCACGCAAGGAAGCACTAATCAAAAATTGAATGGCGTTACACGTTACTTTAGCAGAAAATACCAAACCCTCGATTGAAGGTCAAGGAGGACCAATCAGATTTTCAGAGATTCAAGGACACTCGTTCGAGTTAAAACATCACATCATCCAGCTCATCCAGAATAGCTGTCAGTTTCATGGATTACTGAATGACGATCCTAATTCTCACCTTGATAAATTCATATCTCTTTCGAAATCCTACAAACAGCCAGGGATAGGACAAGATATAGTCCGGCTATACTTGTTTCCCTATTCTCTCACTCATCATGCTCAAACATGGTTCGAAGGACCGAAAAAAGATTCCATCACGTCATGGACGGAGATGGCTACTAAATTCCTAACCAAATATTTCTCTCTTTTTAAACAAACCAAACTAAAGAATGACATCATTAACTTCAAACAAAGTTATGATGAATCTCTTTACACTGCATGGGAGCGATTCAAAACCCTGCTGAAGAAATGCCCTAATCACCAGCTAGAACAGTCATCCCAAATCTGTACCTTCTATAATGGTCTTACGGTAAATCATAGGACGACGATCGATGCAGCAGCTCAAGGGAATCTGATGAACCAAACCGCAGATGAAGCATGTGAATTGCTCGAGAACATGACAATGCATCATCATGACTGGAACAGTGGTAAAACAACTTCATCATCTGCCCCACTCTTGTAGTGACCCGTCCTAATCCACCTGGACGAAGTCTTCAACAGTTGATCCCATTGCGATGATCGACTCCAAGTAATATCTTTAAAATGACCAAATGCACAGCGAAAGATTTCTTTCAGACCTGAGAATAAACATGTTTTAAAAGTGTCAACCAAAAGGTTGGTGAGTTCATAGGTTTATCGTAAACAATAAAATTCAGTGATTTTGATAGACCACAAGGTTTAAATACAGTACACCTATCTCGTGTACGAAATCATTTTTCATACTGCTTGGCAGAGTAGGTTCGTATCCTTTTCTCCCCCAGGTTGCCTCGCAATTTTTAATAACCGTACACATATCTCGTGTACAAAATAACATACACATAACCTGTGTATAAAATCATTCTTTCTATATATAACCTTTGCTTGGTAACCGACCTTAACATTAATTGCGCATAAATAATATCCCCAAAACAGAATCCTCTCGTCTGTATAAATATATAAACCTCGAAGTACTAAACACCACGCCCACTAGCTCTACTGTCTAGTGAACATTCTGGGTGGGGGTGTTAAACCCGGTAGCTACCTTTAGGATTCGCGTTAATTAGTAGGCAATTATAATGTCCAAACTAATTTTTAGGTTACCAAGCTATAATAATCAGGGGGAAATATTCACATCAATTAGTGGCAATTATAACGTCCAACTAATTCATTAGATGAATGTTTTACTTGTGTCTATTTTATCAAACATTTATAAAAGCATTCCATGTATTCTGTGACGCCCCGTACAAAACCATCGTGTACGGATCATCAACAACAGGTCCATTACACGGTATAATGCTATATGTTGTTTAAAAACAAGTTTTGCATTCATGAAAAGGTAACGTCTTTACCAACGTCAAATGTTTTACAAAAGATAACATGCTTCTACGAATAGAAAGCATTAACATAAGTACATGATACAAAGGTCATTACAAAGTCATTGTTCAAATGTAATATAAGTTGTAAATGCAAAGTAAAAGTTCCATGATTGAGACATCTCTAAGTAATGCAACGGAAGTCTAACACAACGAGTCTGTAACAGCAAGTCTATAACACCAATACTATAACAGCAAGTCTAACAGCGAAAGCAACAACGTCTAAGCACCTGTGAAATACATGCTTAAAAAGTCAACACGAATGTTGGTGAGCTATAGTTTGTTTGTATTCAGTAATGTAATGTAGACCACGAGATTTCAGTGCTTCAACCAGCGTTTCAAATCAGTATTTCAAATCCGTATGATAAAGTATATGCTTAACCGTGGGCACCCGGTAACTAACTTAACGTAATATTACCCCCTAAAAGTACACTTGGCGAGTGCGTCTGTTTATGAAGTATTAAACACCCGTTGAATGCTAGCGCGACTAGCCCGAGTGGGGATGTCAAACCCTATGGATCCATATCTAAGATTCGCGTTCACCAGTTCATAAACCAATGACTAAACGTTATCGAGCTAAGGGGAATCTTTGTGGTGTTATGTCACCCACACATATATAAAGTTTAAGTACTCGTGTCTAGTATGTAAAACATAAAAAGTGCATGTATTCTCAGTCCCAAAAATAGTATAAGTAAAAAGGGAGCTATAACTCACAGTGAATAAGCAGTAAAAGTTGATATGAAAAGTATGCAAGGAGTAAGTCGGTCCAAACAAGTAAGTTGGTCGATCCAAAAGGTCCTCAACCTAAGTCAATGGTTACTAAGTCAGTAAATTGTCCCCAAAAGTTTAAAAGTGAATAAATTACGTTTAAGTATCATCATCATCATCATCATCATTCGTAAAAGATAAAGTAAGTTTTCAACAAGAATAGAGATCAAAACAAAAGGAGGACTTTGGACAGCTGCTACGATCTCTATACAAACTGAAAAGATGCGTGGTCAGTGGCCAAGGCTCCGTATGTGAGTCCTTGTACCGCTGTCCAATTTTCAGATCCTAACTCGATGTCGTTTGACCGTGGCGATGGTTCTAGCTCGAGTAGGTAAGAATTTTTTCACCACGTCTTTACAAAGGCGTAGTGATTTTTGGAAGGCTATAAATCCTAAACCGTATATCGGATTTAGGCGAGTCTTAAACGAAAAGTCATCTACTCGAACCGAACTATCTGAAAATCAATTTTACAGAAGCCCCAGGAGTCTGATCTGTAACGACCCAGAAATTTCCGATCAAATTTAAACTTTATTCTTATATGGTTTCGACATGATAAGCAAAGTCTATTTAATTTAATCTCATAATTTTTGAACAATTTCATGAAATCATTTGACCATCGACTGCTCTCGAGGATTCACGAACAATTAATTGTAACTAGATATGTGTGTGTATATATATATATACATGGTAATTGGAATTATAAATTGTAATATTATATGTCGTAATAAATATATGCATATTAAAGATACAATATATTGTATAGTTGGTAAATAGTAATAAATTGTAATATATTAAATCTAGTTACAAGTTTGAATATAATTATCATTACCTTCAATGTTATTATCAATAGTAATATTAATATTAAAATCAGTATTATTAATATTATTATATAAAAATAGAAACATGTAACTTGTTATATCTTCATTTTTACTAGCTATTATTAAAATGTATACAAATTTAATACTCATCATTATATATAATTATATTTATGTAATACTAATATATTAAGTATAGTTATTATAATAAAATTGTTATTAATATTATTATTATAAAATATAATGAAACTTGATATATATATATATATATATATATATATATATATATATATATATATATATATATATATATATATATATATATATATATATATATATATATATATATATAAATATTATTATTACCAATATTATTATTAATAATTAGTATTATTATTATAAATATCATTAATAATTTTATTATTGACAATTTCACTAAAATTATTATTATTATGGCTTATTATTATTATTACTCTTATCATAATACTTATTATTATTAAGGATTAATTTGATGTTATTATTATTAACACTATTATTATTAGTATCTTTATAACATTATCAATATTATTATTAGTATCATTAATAGTTTTATTATTATTATTATTATTATTATTATTATTATTATTATTATTATTATTATTATTATTATTATTATTATTATTATATTATCATTATAAGTATTAGTATTACTTTTATTGATATTATTAATTATTATTTTTCTGTATTTATTATTAATAGTATTTTTATTATTATTAATAATATTATCAGTATTATTATTTTTATTAATATATTTGCATTTATATTTATTAATTATTAATATTTAATATTAAATATAACATATAAAGACATATAATCACTCGTAATTTGTTACAAATCACCATCAGCTTTATTTATTTAACTATTTTTTTTCTTCCTGTCTTTCTCTCCCGTGATTATATGTCGACACAAATCTGCACTATAAAACAACCTTGATCGAATATAATTGTTACAACAATCATTCAATTACTCATATAAACCCTCTGCTTGCTGCTATTCGGAAAATAAGAAACAGAAATTAAAAGAAACAAAACTGACACTTTGTTCTTCATAAACTTAAACCCATTTAGCCTTTGAACTGATTTAAAATGAATTGGAGAAAAGTAGAAATGCAGAAGTGTTATAAATCACGTCGTGAATGTTTCTTCAAATTCTCGGGTTTTAACTTTCCAAATTGAATTCGAATTTTCGAGTCAACGTTTCGTTTCAAAAAGTCAACCGAATCGTTCTTGGAGAAATTCGAGTTCGTTTTGATATTTTAAGTTCAATTGACGAATCCAATAGTTTCTAGGATTCATTTGAAATGTATTTCATGTTATAATCTTTGGCTAATACGTTCTCGAAAGCGAAATCAATATTTTTTTTTGTTTCAACAGCGACTGCTTCAGCCATGTTCTTTATTTTTATTTTTTTTTTGTTTTAAACAACCCAATCAACCACTATCTATTTTTGATTAGTTTATGAATCCAAAAACATTTTTTTCGTTGTGTTATTGTTGTGGTTAATATGGGTTCTTTGGTCGACATGTATTAAGAGAAGAAGGAGAAGGAAAAGGAAACATAATAATCAGGTTATATAGATTTAGTCGGGGGAGATATCAGAAAAACGAAATTGGTCAAGTGGTTATGGGGTGTTTGGTATAAGCGAGTGGTCCCGGGTTCGAGTCTTGTAGCTGCCATTTTTTTTAGAAAAGGCTTTTCAAAGGGTATAACCTTTTATCTTTGTTCTATTATTATTATTATTATTATTATTATTATTATTATTATTATTATTATTATTATTATTATTATTATTATTATTATTATTATTATTATTATTATTATTATTATTGTGACGCCCCGTACAAGACCATCGTGTACGATTCGTCAACAACAGGATCTTAACACGGTCAGGTACTACATGCTGTTTGAAAACCAGTTTGCATTCATAAAAAGACATAGCGTTTTACAAAAGATAACGTGACACAGAGGTCATTACAAAACCATTATTCAAATAACATAAGTTGCGAATGCAAATTAAAAGTTTCATGATTGAGACATCTCTAAGTTATGCAGCGGTTATCTAACACAGCAGGTCCTTAACAGCAAGTCTAACAGCGGAAGCAACAAACCTCTAAGCACCTGAGAAAACATGCTTAAAAACGTCAACAATAATGTTGGTGAGCCATAGTTTAAGTTGTAATAGTAATATAAGATTGACCACGAGATTTCAATGTTTCAAAACAGTATGAAAAGCATATGTATAACCGTAGGCACATGGTAACTAGACTTAACGTAAATATAAATATCACCCCCTAAAAGTACACCTGGGGAGTGTGTATGTCCTCGAAGTATTAAACGCCCGTTAAATGCTAGCGCAACTAGCCCGAGTGGGGATGTCAACCCTATGGATCCATATATAAGATTCGCGTCTACCGGTTCAAAAACCAATAGTTAAACGTTACCGTGCTAAGGGGAAAGTTTATGCCGTTATATAACCCACACATATGTAAAGTTTAAGTAATCGTGTCAAATAAGTAAAACATAAAAAGCGCATGTATTCTCAGTCCCAAAAATAGTAAAGTAAAAAGGGAAGCTATAACTCACAGTGATAAAAGCGATAAAGTCGGTAATGAAAGTATGAAAGTATGCAAGTCGGTCCGAAAGGTCGTCAACCTAAATCAAAGGTTACTAGGTCAGTAGGTTGTCCTTATAAGTTCTAATAGTGCATAAAATAAGTTTAAGTGTCATCATCTTCATCATTCATCATCATAAAAGCTAAGTAAGTTTGACAAGAATAGAGATCGAAACAATAGGCTGACTTTGGTCAGCTGCTACGACATCTACGTAAATCAAAAAGACGCGTAATCAGTGACCATGGCTCCGTATATGAGTCCCATAACCGTTGACCAATTTTCAGAACCTTACTCGTCTTCGTTTGACCGTGGCGATGGTTTAAGTGCGAGTAGGTCAGAAATTTCAGCACAACGTTACAAGGACGTAGTGACTTTCGGAGGGCCATAAATCCTAAACCGTAACTCGGATTAAGACAAGGCCTAAACGGAAAATCATATAATCGAACCGAACTAACTGAAAATCAACTTTCCAGTAGCCTAGGTGGTCTGATCAGATACGAAAAATAGTAGGTAAGGTGCTCCGGTGGGGTTCTTAGTACTTGATGCTCATCACGGTTCTCATCCTTGATGCTTGTAGCTTCAAGTGTACAACTCGTTGATGGATTAGCATCACCTTGACCAAGATTCTACCATCAACACATAATATGTTAAGACCAAGTAAGAACACAACTCATTTAAGAGTCTTAGATGGATGATGAACCAAGGTTACATCATATCCTTAGTCTTAACATAATTACAAGTTACATTTACAACTAAAGCTACAAACTTTACATCAATCAAACAAGTATGAACAAAATCTAAGTCAAATGAAGTGATGGAACCCTAAGCTAGAGAGTTTGGATCCCTTTCACACAAGTTTTAAGGTCACAAAGCTAGAAAGCTTGAACCTTTAGTGTTCTTGAAGATCTTGAAGCATAAAGCTTGGATCTTTAAGTTATATGAAGACCATAAACACAAGTTTTGATTTTTATAACAAAATAATGAGATCATAAGTTAGAAAACTTAGATCCATCAAAAGATATGAAGATTCAATCTACAAAGCTTGCATCTTGGTTGTTCTTGAAGATCTTGAAGCATAAAGCTTGGATCTTTAAGTTACATGAAGGTTACAAATACAAGTTTGAATCTTAATAACAAAATAACAAGATTAAAGTTAAAAATATATAGATCTACAAAGTGGGTGAAGATTCAAAGCTAGAAAGCTTGAATCTTCCATGTTCTTGAAGGATTTAAATCCATGTTTGAATCTACAAGATATAATCAAGATCAAAAACTAAAAAGCAAGACCCTTTGATGATGATGATGGTCACGTGAAAGATGAAGGAAGAAGAAGAAGAAAAGCAAAAACTTACAAGTTTTAGAGTGAGAAAGACTAGAAAGGAAATAAGAGAGTAAGAGTGTGTGAAATACAAATGAGAGCAAGTGTAAAATGAGAGGAATAAGGCTTGTATTTATAGTGAAATGAGGGTGAGGGTGGTGATGGTGGCTAAAAATTTGGAGGGAGGACAAGGGGGACAAAAGTTTGCTTTTTGGTTAATGGTTGTCTAAAGTTGGTGCTTATGTTGGGATCTCATGTAACACTAAGGATAATACTTGACATAAATGCTAGTATGTTCCCTCTAATAAATGGGCATTTGTCTTACTTAATATTGGGTCACTAGTAATTAATAAGTGGGCTAAATAAATGGGCTACTAGCTAAAGTAGGGTGGGCTTAAGTCCAACAAGGTAGAAAGTCCAACAAGACCAACTAGTAAGCATAATTAAATTACTACTCATAATTAAGCATCTAAAAACCCAAGTAATTATTATTATGAAATAATAATTAATATTTCGTAGTCGTAATATTCCGATTACGACAAAAGTTAAACGTGTGCACAGTTCGCGGTTTATTCGAAACGTCAAGTGACACTAACGGTCATAAAGCATCCGGTGATCAAGTTAAGTATCCTACGTACTCTAAGGCACGTTTTAATATATAAATGAAAGTAAACCGTGTATATAAAGGTTCCAGAGTATAAAGTAGCACAGTACGTACAAATACGCAGTTTCGCTAAAACACAAGGCACAAAAGCAAGTCGAAAAAGTCGGGTCGTTACATTACCCACATGTTAATGAAAATTTTGTCCTGAAATTTAAGCTGAGGCAGGTGTTGGAGTCGAGAAAAGGTGAGGATACTTCTGCATCATTTGATCCTCTCGTTCCCAGGTAAACTCAGGTCCACGTTTGGCATTCCATCGGCCTCGGACGATCGGGATTCTGTTGTGTTTCAAAACTTTGACCTCACGGTCCATAATTTCGACAGGCTCTTCCACAAAGTGTAGTTTGTCATCAATCGTAAGTTCCTCCAGGGGTATGATAAGTTCCGGTGGAGCAAAACACTTATTCAAATATGATACGTGGAAGGTAGGATGAACTGCGCTCAATTGAGTTGGAAGATCCAGACGGTAAGCTACGGGTCCAACATGTCCCAAAATTTCGAAAGGACCAATGTATCGCGGGTTTAACTTTCCGCGCTTTCCAAATCGGATCACACCTTTACAAGGGGCGACTTTCAACATCACTCTTTTGGCGATCACGGGCCGTCTTAAGTCTCGCTTGAATCTGGGCAATCTTCTCCGTCGTTTCATGGACTATCTCGGGTCCGGTGATTTGCACTTCGCCTAACTCGGCCCAACAAATAGGAGAACGGCACTTGCGTCCATAAAACGCTTCAAAAGGTGCGGCATTAATACTCGAGTGATAACTGTTGTTGTAAGAGAATTCGGCTAACGGCAAATGCCTTTCCCAAGACTTTCCGAAGTCAATAACACAGGCACGCAACATGTCCTCTAAAGTCTGAATCATTCGTTCGCTCTGACCGTCAGTCTGTGGGTGATACACGGTGCTCATGTCGAGACGAGTTCCCAAGGCTTCTTGCAAAGAACGCTAGAATCTGGAAGCAAAACGGGGATCGCGATCTGAGATAATTGATAGGGGTACACCATGACGAGACACAACTTCTTTGATGTACAGTTGAGCAAGTCTCTCCATTGTATCTGTTTCTTTCATCGCTAGGAAATGAGCAGATTTGGTAAGACGGTCAACGATAACACAGATTGTATCGTATCCACCCACCGTCTTTGGTAGCTTCGTGATGAAGTCCATCGTAATTGCTTTGCATTTCCATTGTGGGATTTCTGGTTGTTGAAGTAATCTAGATGGCCTCTGATGTTCAGCCTTAACCTTCGAGCAAGTCAAACACCTCCCAACATAAGTTACAACATCCTTCTTAAGATTTGGCCACCAATACTGTTCCTTAAGATCGTGGTACATTTTGCCGACTCCTGGATTAATCGAATATCTCGACTTGTGGGCTTCATCAAGTATAAGGCTTCGTAAATCTCCATAACGAGGTACCCAAATTGTTCTGGCATAACATCGGAGTCCAGACTCCTTAACCTCGAATTTAGAGACGAAAATGTTCAAGTGTTCACGGGATATGTTATCCTCTTTGAGAGCCTCTTCTTGGGCTACTCGGATCTGGATGTTAAGGTTCGAATGAATGGTGATGTTCAGAGCCTGAACACGAAGAGGTACCGTTCTCTCCTTTCGACTCAGAGCATCGGCTACAACATTGGCTTTACCAGGATGGTAACGGAGTTCACAATCATAGTCGTTCAGTGTCTCGATCCATCGACGTTGTCTCATATTCAGCTGCTTCTGATTAAAGATGTGCTGGAGGCTTTTGTGATCGGTGAATATGGTACTCTTTGTCCCATAAAGGTAGTGTCTCCACAACTTCAAAGTGAAGGCAACGGCTCCAAGTTTGAGATCATGGGTAGTGTAGTTTTGCTCGTGTATCTTTAGTTGACGAGAAGCATAAGCAATGACCTTCGTTCTTTGCATCAATACAAAACCAAAACCATTTTTCGAAGCATCGCAGTACACAACGAAGTCGTCACTGCCTTTAGGAAGCAACAAGATAGGTGCGGTGGTTAAATTCTGCTTCAGGGTTTGAAATGTTGATTCGTGTTCTTTTTCCCAAACAAACTTCTTCCCTTTGTGAGTCAGTACGGTCAAAGGATGTACAATCAACAAAAAACCTTCAATAAATCTCCGGTAATAACCGACAAGGCCTAGAAATTGGCGGATGTGAGTCAAAGTAGTGGGTGTCTCCCACTTGCTGATAGCCTCGATCTTTGCGGGATCAACTTTGATACCTTGATTACTCACAATATGACCCAGAAGTTGGACTTCCTTTAACCAAAATTCACACTTGGAGAATTTGGCATAAAGTTGCTCTTGTCTCAAGAGTTCAAGCACTAGCCGGAGATGTTGCTCATGTTCTTCTTCGCTTTTGGAGTAGATGAGGATATCATCTATGAAGACGATAACGAACTTATCTAGGTATGGCTTGCATACACGATTCATGAGGTCCATGAATACAGCGGGTGCGTTGGTTAAACCGAACGGCATCACGAGAAACTCATAATGACCATAGCGGGTTCTGAACGCAGTCTTCATCACATCACTCTCCTTCACCCTCAACTGGTGATAACCGGACTGCAAATAGATCTTAGAGTAAACGCTTGATCCTTGCAGCTGATCAAAAAGATCGTCAATTCGGGGAAGAGGATATCGGTTCTTGATCGTCAATTTGTTGAGTTCTCGGTAGTCGATACACATGCGGAAGGATCCGCCCTTTTTCTTCACGAATAAAACAGGTGCGCCCCAAGGCGACGAGCTCGGTTGGATAAATCCACGGTCTAGCAATTCCTGCAGTTGACTCTGCAATTCTTGCAGTTCGGAAGGTGCTAGTCGATAAGGTGCGCGAGCTACGGGTGCAGCTCCTGGCACTAGATCGATCTGGAACTCCACGGCTCTCGGTGGCGGTAATCCAGGCAGTTCTTCTGGAAAGACGTCGGGGAATTCATTCACGATCACATCATTCACGCTCTTCTCTTCTGTTTCTAAAGCCTTCACGTGTGCTAAAACAGCAAGACGTCCTTTCTTCATGATCTTCTGTGCTTTCAAACAACTAATGAGGTTCAGCTTCGAACTACATCTCTCTCCGTAAATAATCAGTGGCTTACCATCTCCTTGTGGTATACGAAGAGTTTTATCTCCACAGATAATATTGGCCCTCACTTTGGTCAACCGGTCCATGCCGACAATCACGTTAAAGCTTCCAAATTTGATGGGTATCAAGTCAATTGCGAAATTCACACCAGCTATGTTGATAATAGCTCCTCAGACAATTTGGTCAACTTCCTCAAGTTTCCCATTGGCTACCTCAACTAGCATACTCTCCTCTAAAGGCACTAACGACCAATCTATCTTAGAGCAAAAGTGTCTACAAACATAGCTCCTATCGGCACCAGTATCAAATAGGACAGAAGCTAATAGATTGTTGATAGTGAATATACCTGTAACCAAGTTGGGGTTCTCACGGGCATCCCTTGCGTTTACATTGAAAGCACTTCCACGCGAGGGTCCGCCGTCCTTTAGCTTGTTGGGACACTCATTCCTGAAGTGGCCCTGTTGTCCACACTCATAACACTTTCTTGGTCCATTGGGGTTGGTCCTCACAGCTGGGATAGGAATCTTACAGTCCTTGCCAATATGCCCGGTCCTTTTGCACTTTTCACAGACCACATTACAGTACCCGGTATGGTGCTTGTAGCACCTCTTGCACTGCGGAAGACTACCCTTGTAGTTGGGGTTCGAGCTGGTGTTCGGGTTGGGGTTCCTTCCATCATTATGCCTCTTAGCGGGGGTTTGATCATAGACACTCTCCTTGTTGTTGTCCCACTTACGCTTCTCACCACTGGCTCCCGATTCGGATTTTACCTTTTCCGATTCCTTGCTGATAATTTGGTTCATAAGGGTTTGCGCCATGCGCATAGCTGCCGGGACATTGGGTGGATTAGAAGAGGTGACATTTCCTTGAATGAACTTGGGAAGTCCCCACAAGTATCGCTCCATTCTCTTAAATTCCGGGGTAACCATCGTGGGACACATCAGCGCTAATTCCAGATACCTACGGTTGTAACCATCAAGATTGTTTCCCACAACTTTCAACTCCCAAAACTCAGCCTCCATTTTCTGTATCTCTGCTCTGGGGCAGTACTCTTCGATCAGGGCTCCCTTAAATTCTTCCCACGGAGTGGCATAAGCCTCGTCAATACCCTTAACTTGAGCCAGTGTGTTCCACCAGGTTAGGGCGCCATCTGACAGCGTGCATGAAGCATACTTGGTTTTGTTCTCCTCTGAGCAGTTGCTTACACGGAACACAGCTTCTAATTTCTCAAACCACCTAGTCAGACCAACTGGCCCCTCAGTACCGCTAAATTTGTGGGGCTTGCAGCTTTGAAACTCTTTGTATGTGCACCCGTTACGAATGGACTGGTTAACTGGTGGAGCTTGTGGGTTAATTTCCGCAATAGCTGCGGTTACTCTTTCCGCAATCATTTCCTCGATTTGGGCTGCTGTAGGTGCTGCTCGTCCGTTTGCCATTGCTCTACTAATCAGAAATTTTGACTTAAGTCAAAATTCAGCATTTAATAAATAGTAATATAGTATAAGGCAACCAACATGGAACCAACGCAACACATGTTAACTAAGCAATGCAACCAGATATAGATACCACAAAATCACCATACAGTAACGTAATATAGAACACCATGCAAAAGTAAACAACACTAAGTTCCATTTATTAATAATAAGTTGCATACATCCGTATAAGTTCGTACAGTACATGAGTAAAACATGAAACTACAACGAGATTACATAATGAAATCTACTACAATGCCCTATGGTGACGGTGGTAAAGGATGTCCATTACGTGGGACATCTGGTCCTCGAGCTCAGTTACCCGAGCACGGAGGATCTCCACTTCCCTCGTCAGTTCCTCGACGGAGGGAGATGGTGGGGCAGGCGGTGCAGTCGGTACAGGTGGTGCAGATGGTCCAGCGCCAGAAGTAAATGGTGTGCAACGGTAAGCTTTACGCATGAATGGATCGGCAGGATACGGCACAACCCGCTTGCGGGCGGTGACCCTATTCCTCAGTCTATGTGCGCTAACGAACGACCTACCTCCGTTAACCCCTGGAATAACGGTACCATTGAAACGATACCGCTTCTTCGGCGGGGTAGAGGGTGGCTACACTGGTGCCTCTTCAGGGTCCTCGTCGGAATCCTCGTCAATGGAGTCATCCGAGGATGAGTCGTCGGATGATGAGTGGTCGAAAACAGCTGGAGGTGGCGGCGCTCGGCGGCCGGTAGTCATAATCCGGTATCTGAAAGGTGGGATCGATATGACAAGTCCATCAGGAAGGCGTCGGCACCAATGGTTATGCTCATTACGGAACAGAACGTCCCCGTATTCCCTGGGAATCACAGCACCACCGGGATGGGGCTGTGGCTCAGGAGGTACTGGGATGAGTGGAGCTGGAATCTCCGGTGGATCCTCGTGTCCGTCTGTGGTGATTACTGGCTCGGGTGCATGGCCACTGGCTCCAGTGGATGAAGTGCCAGAGTCGCTGGAGTGTGTCGACGACGAGATCTGTGAATCGGCAACAATGGCAGGCGAGGTGGAGGGTGAGTCTGAGTCGCTCTCCAAAATGACAACGGGCGGGATATCCGACATCTGATTAAGGAAAAATAACTTTTTCCGTGTCAGCAAGTCATAAAGCAAGCACATATTAGGCACTACAGTAACCTAGGTTGTCTAAAACAGTATACAGCATGGCAATAATAACAACGCTAAACAGAAATAACATGTGAAAGCAGATAGTAATCATGCAATAGCGGAAATAAGCATACAGCAAGTTCGCATGGCAGTAAAGATAAGCAATAGCATGCAGTAATATCACATAGCAGTAAAAGTAATCAGTAGCATGCAGTAAGTTTCGCAGAAACAAGTAAACTAGCAAGTTGTAGATTAGTCCTATTAGTGAATCCTACTCGGGTCGGTATAGACTCACTAATGCAACCTAATTCCCTAAAACCAATGCTCTGATACCAAATGTGACGCCCCGTACAAAACCATCGTGTACGATTCGTCAACAACAGGATCTTTACACGGTCAAGTACTACATGCTGTTTGAAAACCAGTTTGCATTCATAAAAAGACATAGCATTTTACAAAAGATAACGTGACACAGAGGTCATTACAAAACCATTATTCAAATAACATAAGTTACGAATGCAAATTAAAAGTTTCATGATTGAGACATCTCTAAGTTATGCAGCGGTTATCTAACACAGCAGGTCCTTAACAGCAAGTCTAACAGCGGAAGCAACAAACCTCTAAGCACCTGAGAAAACATGCTTAAAAACGTCAACAATAATGTTGGTGAGCCATAGTTTAAGTTGTAATAGTAATATAAGATTGACCACGAGATTTCAATGTTTCAAAACAGTATGAAAAGCATATGTATAACCGTAGGCACATGGTAACTAGACTTAACGTAAATATAAATATCACCCCCTAAAAGTACACCTGGGGAGTGTGTATGTCCTCGAAGTATTAAACACCCGTTAAATGCTAGCGCGACTAGCCCGAGTGGGGATGTCAACCCTATGGATCCATATATAAGATTCGCGTCTACCGGTTCAAAAACCAATAGTTAAACATTACCGTGCTAAGGGGAAAGTTTATGCCGTTATATAACCCACACATATGTAAAGTTTAAGTACTCGTGTCAAATAAGTAAAACATAAAAAGCGCATGTATTCTCAGTCCCAAAAATAGTAAAGTAAAAAGGAAAGCTATAACTCACAGTGATAAAAGCGATAAAGTCAGTAATGAAAGTATGCAAGTAGTAAGTCGGTCCGAAAGGTCGTCAACCTAAATCAAAGGTTACTAGGTCAGTAGGTTATCCTTATCAGTTCTAATAGTGCATAAAATAAGTTTAAGTGTCATCAACATCATCATTCATCATCATAAAAGCTAAGTAAGTTTGACAAGAATAGAGATCGAAACAATAGGCTGACTTTGGTCAGCTGCTACGACATCTACGTAAATCAAAAAGACACGTAATCAGTGACCATGGCTCCGTATATGAGTCCCATAACCGTTGACCAATTTTCAGAACCTTACTCGTCTTCGTTTGACCGTGGCTACGGTTTAAGTGCGAGTAGGTCAGAAATTTCAGCACAACGTTACAAGGGCGTAGTGACTTTCGGAGGGCCATAAATCCTAAACCGTAACTCGGATTAAGACGAGGCCTAAACGGAAAATCATATAATCGAACCAAACTAACTGAAAATAAACTTTCCAGTAGCCTAGGTGGTCTGATCAGATACGAAAAACAGTAGGTAAGGTGCTCCGGTGGGGTTCTTAGTACTTGATGCTCATCACGGTTCTCATCCTTGATGCTTGTAGCTTTAAGTGTACAACTCGTTGATGGATTAGCATCACCTTGACCAAGATTCTACCATCAACACACAATATGTTAAGACCAAGTAAGAAAACAACTCATTTAAGAGTCTTAGATGGATGATGAACCAATGTTACATCATATCCTTAGTCTTAACACAATTACAAGTTACATTTACAACTAAAGCTACTAACTTTACATCAATCAAACAAGTATGAACAAAATCTAAGTCAAATGAAGTGATGGAACCCTAAGCTAGAGACCTTGGATCCCTTTCACACAAGTTTTAAGGTCACAAAGCTAGAAATCTTGAACCTTTAGTGTTCTTGAAGATCTTGAAGCATAAAGCTTGGATCTTTAAGTTATATGAAGACCATAAACACAAGTTTTGATCTTTATAACAAAATAATGAGATCATAAGTTAGAAAACTTAGATCCACAAAAGATATGAAGATTCAAGCTAGAAAGCTTGCATCTTGGTTGTTCTTGAAGATCTTGAAGCATAAAGCTTGGATCTTTAAGTTACATGAAGGTTACAAACACAAGTTTGAATCTTTATAATAAAATAACAAGATTAAAGTTAAAAATATATAGATCTACAAAGTGGGTGAAGATTCAAAGCTAGAAAGCTTGAATCTTCCATGTTCTTGAAGGATTCAAATCCATGTTTGAATCTACAAGATATAATCAAGATCAAAAACTAAAAAGCAAGGCCCTTTGATGATAATGATGGTCACGTGAAAGATGAAGGAAGATGAAGAAGAAAAGCAAAAACTTACAAGTTTTAGAGTGAGAAAGACTAGAAAGGAAATAAGAGAGTAAGAGTGTGTGAAATACAAATGAGAGAAATTGTAAAATGAGAGGAATAAGGCTTGTATTTATAGTGAAATGAGGGTGAGGGTGGTGATGGTGGCCGAAAATTTGGAGGGAGGACAAGGGGGACAAAAGTTTGCTTTTTGGTTAATGGTTGTCTAAAGTTGGTGCTTATGTTGGGATCCCATGTAACATTAAGGATAATACTTGACATAAATGCTAGTATGTTCCCTCTAATAAATGAGCATTTGTCTTACTTAATATTGGGTCACTAGTAATTAATAAGTGGGCTACATAAATGGGCTACTAGCTAGAGTAGGGTGGGCTTAAGTCCAACAAGGTAGAAAGTCCAACAAGACCAACTAGTAAGCATAATTAAATTACTACGCATAATTAAGCATCTAAAAACCCAAGTAATTATTATTATGAAATAATAATTAATATTTCATAGTCGTAATATTCCGATTACGACAAAAGTTAAACGTGTGCGCAGTTCGCGGTTTATTCGAAATGTCAAGTGACACTAACGGTCATAAAGCATCCGGTGATCAAGTTAAGTATCCTACGTACTCTAAGGAACATTTTAATATATAAATGAAAGTAAACCGTGTATATAAAGGTTCCATAGTATAAAGTAGCACAGTACGCACAAATACGCAGTTTCGCTAAAACACAAGGCACAAAAGCAAGTCGAAAAAGTCGGGTCGTTACAATTATTATTATTATTATTATTATTATTATTATTAAAATTATGATTATTATTATTATTATTATTGTTAACATTATAATCATGATTATTATATTATTATGAAAGTAATAAAAATTGTTATTTTTTTATTTTAGATTAGCACAGATAACATTTTATGATTTCTAGTATTATTATCATAATGATATGTTTCATAATCATTATTATTATTATTATCAACAAAAGTATTATTAGTTATATTATAATGAGTAATATTATTATGTAATTTCTAAAGACAATGTCATAACTATCATTCACAGTAAAATTAATATTTTTACAATATTGTTATTAACATCATTATTTTTAAAAATTTATAACATTAATATCATTATTAGTAATATTAACTATATAATTATTATCATTATTAATATTATTGTATCATTATTATAACTATTATTTTACAAACAAAAGGTTATTTATATAAAAATACATAATAACCATAATTTAAATATATAAATACTTTTATATATAAAATGAAAAATATAATGAAGTACATAAGTTATTGATATAAAAGTTATATCACTGGTAATATTATATAAATTGTTCGATTACGATTATACGTTTTAATATATATAAAAATGATATAGGTTCGTGAATCCGAGGCCAACCTGCATTGTTCAGTTCTGTCGTATACATATTTTTACTACAAAATATCGTATCGTGAGTTTCATTACTCCCTTTTTATATATATTTTTGGGACTGAGAATACATGCGTTGATTTTATTAATGTTTTATGAAATAGACACAAGTGATCAAAAACTACATTCTGTGGCCGGATTATGAATATTGAATATCACCCCTTTTAGCTTGGTAACCTAATAATTAGAAAACGGGTATGGTCCCTAATTGACGCGAATCCTAAAGATAAATCTATGGACCTCGACAAGTCCCATCCGGGGTACGGATGCTTTAGTACTTCGAGATTATTATTATTATACAGACGAGAGATTCTGTTTGGGGATATTCTATGCATTAAAGTTAAGTCGGTTATCAAGCGTTCACCATATGAATGATTTTAATTCGCAGGTTATGCGAACTATATTGTACTCGGGTTACGTGTACAATTAAATATCCGAAATCTTGTGGTCTATTAAAATGATGAAAATGAATGTTTATGATAAACTAATGAACTCACCAATCTTTTGGTTGACACTTGAAAGCATATTTATTCTCAGGTATTAAAGGAATCTTCCGCTGTGCATTTGCTCATTTTAGAGATATTACTCGGAGTCATTCATGACATATTTCAAAAGACGTTGCATTCGAGTCGTTGAGTTCATCAAGATTATTATTAAGTCAATTATAGTTGGATGTATTATGAAATGGTATGCATGTTGTCAACTTTCGATGTAAATAAAGTTCGTCTTTTAAAAACGAATGCAATCTTTGTAAAATGTATCATATAGAGGTCAAGTACCTCGCGATGTAACCAAATGTAATGTATTCGTCCAGGTGGATTAGGACGAGTCACTTCAGTTGGTATCAGAGCGGTGGTCTTAGCAAACCAGGTCTTGCATTAGTGTGTCTAACTGATAGTTGTTTAGATGCGTTAGTGAGTCTGGACTTCGACCGTGTCTGCATGTCAAAAGTTTTGCTTATCATTTCGTGTCGAAAATTACCTGCTTATCATCCTTAGGAAATTACCTGCTTATTATTCTTAGTCTAGACACATCATACTGCATTGATTGCATGAATAGTGTATAGATAAAATTCATATCTTAGCGTATCTGTTACTGTAGACTTTTCCTGACATATTCCATAAATTCCTCCGTAATATATGAAATCTTTTATTCCATATATGTAGATATTCTATGTAATTAGAATATAATCCAATACCCAAAAATCATTTCATATCAAAATCCTCTTACTGATCTTGAAAGATGGATCCTACACCTAGTTTGGATTCCATTAGTTCTGGGAGCGATTTCGAGATGTATATCTAAATAGACTCTGAAGTCAATAAACCTGAAGTGTCTCAACCGTTTAGCTATTTTTCTTTCTGGAGGAGATGTGGGTGGGTCCGAGACTTACTCACTCGATGGAGGAATGAAGAAGGCGAACCCTACCGCGAACCAAACTTACCTCCTAACATCGGAGAAAAATGATGTACTCACCGGTGAACCTATGCGCAACACTGTTTTCACCCTTCTTGCCAAAAATTTCCTCCTCGAAGATCGCATTACTGCAATCTCAGAAAATATTCAACCTCTACTTCCGAATACCAATCAAAGGGGAATATTAGAAGAAGTTAGAGAACTTCGAATTGATAATCAAGATCTATCGAATCAGATGAGTGGGTGGATAGAAATGATAGAGGGTAGGATAGAAACCCTGACAAGAATGGTGCGTGATTTACAAGCTATACTTATTACACCAACATCATCACCAACCTCAGCACCAACAGCACTTGTACCACCGACAGCAACATCCACATAACCAGCCTCGACATCACCATCTGTATCGCGAGCATAATCTTCGTTCTACCTATCATTCTATCTACTTTATCTTTGTTCTACATATCAATCTACATCGATTATCTTCGTTCTGCATGGCGATTATGTAATCTTTAAAGTCTTAAAGATTATATATTCTAGTTCTAGCGGTAAATCAAATGAGATTAATATCATAATTGACTCATTAAATCCATGATTATATCTGAAGAAAATATATATGTTTTCATAACGGTTGTAATTAAAAATTCTTTCGTACAAACTGTTAATGGTGAAAATATTTTAACGGGTAGGTAATACCTGAGGAATATTTAGATTTCACATTAATAAGTTACATTGTACATTCTTTCAATCTGATTCAACAGACATTTACTATCCTACTTACATCCACATATATACGAATCCGTTCACCACGGAATAACTATTTTCATTCAATTTCATATTTGGATTTTGACTTACCAGAATCCAACAAGTGGCATAATGAAGAAAACATTGGACAAAAATAAAAATTTGTTAGAAACAAACAAATAAACTATGAGAAATTTTGTTAAGAATCCACGCTAACAAAATCCTAGCTAACTATTCCTAGTTAACTGTTAATTCTTTATTACATTTAATTATCGCAATTTTAATTCTCGCAATTTTATTATCGTCATTTAATTTCTGTTATTTATTTACGCACTTTAAATATTGAGACACGTATAAAAGGTTTTGACATATCATATCGACGCATCTATATATATTATTTGGAATAACCATAGACACTCTATACGCAGTAATGCTTGAGTTAGCTATACAGGGTTGAGGTTGATTCTACAATAATATATATACTTTGAGTTGTGATCGAGTCTGAGACATGTATACAATGGGTCACGAATACGTAATAATTAATTCGAATAGTATATATTAAACTATATATGAATTATTGAACTGCAAACTGTGGACTACCAATTGTGGACTAATAACATTGGACAATTAAAATGAATTAAAATATTGATTATAACATATGAAACTAAACATATCTTCAAGTTTGCCACTTGATTTCATCTTAAACCTCAATTGTATTTCGACGATTACAATCAGCGTTTAAACCTTTCATGATTCTTGAAAACACCTCAATCGAGAGGATGAATCAACCGCACTTTATCTACGGAAGAAAAGATGGATACATATAGTTATGCACTTGAAAACACTCAGAACCTGAGTAAACGTTTAACACGTATCTGTGCTAGCTCCTTTGGCGTTGTTACCATCGAAAATAACCTTGCAATCCCTTTCCAAAGTAGCCAATTTTGTCACAGCTTCAGCAAGTCAACTCCGACTTTCATTCGAATAAGTCTTATTATAACCTTGTTATATAAGTTTACCTTTTGTTATCGTTGTCAAGGAACCGTTTATATTCCACCACATTAGTATTAAAACTTACCAGCAACTTCCTTGATCTTCGACGTTCCGAATAACCATTATAAATGTTCATAAAAACCCTATCATCTTATAGGGAGAATTACCATACCAATTACCGGAAAATCAACAAGCAGTACTTTGAAAACTCGCAGCATGTCTACATCAACAGATATACATATAACATTCATCTCTTAAAATTATGATCTTTCATCCTGAAACTATGAGAAGCACCCGGTCCACGAATCAATACTCTATATTCTGAAAAAGCTGAATACATCAGCAAAAACTGTAAACGACCTTAACAGTCGAAAGTGATGATAAAGAATAGTATGTTGGCAAAACTCAGAAAAGTTGGAACTGGAAAACGAATTGAGCAAATCATGAAGGAAGCCATGGATAAATCACAAAGACGAAATCTACCTTCAAAAAATCCAAATAATTCAGTATCTGCTGAAATCATTGATGAATATCTTACTCCTGACTCTAAACTCTTGCGGACAATATTCTTCATCATCCTCTGATATTAGAAATTTTAAGATATCATCGTATCTTTCATTATAAATATCCTCCATATTTCTAAAGATATTTTCATAACTATTCCTATCTAAAATCATTTATCTCTTTGCGATATCAGTGCTACATCAGAAAAGAAACTGTTTTAGTTTCTAAATTCTAAAATATTCGAATTTAAAATATGAATGTTATTGAAGTAGTGTTGGGAACTGAAGCATGAGTTAGTATAATATAATGACACTTGATCAACGTGATTATATTACAGTAAGTCATGCTGAGTTTCTAATGGAACGTGATGATTCACAGTTCATAACATCATCACGTGTCATGTTACATAACTCTTTCATTCTGCTTAACTTCTGAACATATCAAGAAAGTATATTCTTGATAGTTCTATTCTCAGTGATTCAGGTAATTTGACAAATCAAATCGTGCGATTACGTTCTTTCTTGTTTAGAACACTAAGTTCATTCGAAACTCCATACTTATGAATTCTGGACCGTTACTAGGTTTACTAGAGGTCGAGAAGAGAATAAAAAGGCAAAGAGCTCCAAAATATAAGAGAAAATATAAAGCCCAATAACAACACGTAGGTTACAAACCGTGGATATTAATACGAATAGCAATATAAAGACACGGTATAATTAAGAATAGTATCACCCCAAGGTAATAGTAGAAGTAAACAGAATTTTCTGATGGAAGATTGAAAAGAAGGATGTCAGAAATGATAACTAGAAAAATATCAAGGATTAGAACGGGATTAAGCATTTTCACAATCTTTTAGATGTATGAACTAAGAAAGAAAGTATAGGAATGGTGAGAATAATGGAACGGAAGAGTTTAATTTATAATGAAAATATCAGACAGAGTAATCTAAGCAGATCACCGTATTTAATTATAGAGATCTTAATTTCCTTATTTACCGAAGAATCAAATCTTTTAGATTTCGAAGATTGTCTTTAAATCCCTTAAATTCCTGAAACCAACCGTGACTACGTCACCAGTTAAGACTAACATGCAATTATTCATTTCACTCTTTTGTGATATCTTCATTCGTACTCTTCGAATAATCGAATTATATTATCCTTATTACTCAATGGTAATATTTATCAACTCATATTCGTCATGAAAACATTTTTATTGTTAACCATGACGACAACACTCAAATTTCGGGACGAAATTTCTTTAACGGGTAGGTACTATGACGACCCGGAAATTTCCGATCAAATTTAAACTTTATTCTTATATGGTTTCGACATGATAAGCAAAGTATATTTAATTGAATCTCATAATTTTTGAACAATTTCATGAAATCATTTGACCATCGACTGCTCTCGACGATTCACGAACAATTAATTGTAACTAGATATGTGTTTGTATATATATATATACATGGTAATTGGAATTATAAATTGTAATATCATGAGTAATATTATTATGTAATTTCTAAAGACAATGTCATAACTATCATTCACAGTAAAATTAATATTTTTACAGTATTGTTATTAACATCATTATTTTTAAAAATTTATAACATTAATATCATTATTAGTAATATTAACTATATAATTATTATCATTCTTAGTATTATTGTATCATTATTATAACTATTATTTTACAAACAAAAGGTTATTTATATAAAAATATATAATAACCATAATTTAAATATATAAATACTTTTATATATAAAATGAAAAATATAATGAAGTACATAAGTTATTGATATAAAAGTTACATCACTAGTAATATTATATAAATTGTTCGATTACGATTATACGTTTTAATATATATAAAAATGATATAGGTTCGTGAATCCGAGGCCAACCTGCATTGTTCAGTTCTGTCGTATGCATATTTTTACTACAAAATATCGTATCGTGAGTTTCATTACTCCCTTTTTATATATATTTTTGGGACTGAGAATACATGCGTTAATTTTATTAATGTTTTACGAAATAGACACAAGTGATCAAAAACTACATTCTATGGCTGGATTATGAATATTGAATATCACCCCTTTTAGCTTGGTAACCTAATAATTAGGAAACGGGTATGGCCCCTAATTGACGTGAATCTTAAAGATAGATCTATGGACCTCGACAAGTCCCATCCGGGGTACGGATGCTTTAGTACTTCGAGATAATTATTATTATACAGACGAGAGGTTCTGTTTGGGGATATTCTATGCATTAAAGTTAAGTCGGTTATCAAGCGTTCACCATACGAATGATTTTAATTCGCAGGTTATGCGTACTATATTGTACTCGGCTTACGTGTAAAATTAAATATCCAAAATCTTGTGGTCTATTAAAATGATGAAAATGAATGTTTATGATAAACTAATAAACTCACCAACCTTTTGGTTGACACTTGAAAGCATGTTTATTCTCAGGTATTAAAGAAATCTTCCGCTGTGCATTTGCTCATTTTAGAGATATTACTCGGAGTCATTCATGACATATTTCAAAAGACGTTGCATTCGAGTCGTTGAGTTCATCAAGATTATTATTAAGTCAATTATAGTTAGATGTATTATGAAATGGTATGCATGCTGTCAACTTTCGATGTAAAGAAAGTTCGTCTTTTAAAAACTAATGCAATGTTTGTAAAATGTATCATATAGAGGTCAAGTACCTCGCGATGAAACCAAATGTAATGTATTCGTCCAGGTGGATTAGGACGGGTCATTTCATGATCAGACCCCGAAAACAGTAAACAAGTGCTCTGGTGGGTTTCTTGGTGTTTGATGCTCATCACGATTCTCATCCTTGATGAGTGTAAGCTTCAAGTGTACAACTCTTTGATGTTTTAGCTTCACTTTGACCAAGTTTCAACCATAAACATACAACTAAGAGTAAAGGCTAACATTCTACAAGTTTTGAACATCAAGGTTGTCTCTTTATTGCATAAACACAATAAAGCTTCAACCTTCGTCCTTTTGACATAAGTTTATGCATCTTCATCATATGAGATGATGAAGACTTATTTTTATTACCATAAAAATTATAAAAAGGTTCCAAGTAAGTGAGATCTACAATAATAACTTAGATCTTTAAGTAATAAGAAACCCTAAGCTAGAAAGCTTGGATCTTTACAAGATTAATGAGACCATAAGCTAGAAAGTTAAGATCTAGTAAAAGTAATGAGACCATAAGCTAAAAAGCTAAGATCTTCAAAAAAATAATAAAACCCTGAGCTAGAATGCTTGGATCTTTAATGTTCTTGAAGATTCTTAAAGCAAAAAGCTAGATCTACAAGTTACATGAAGATCATAAACACAAGTTATGATCTTTTTAACAAAATAAAGAGATCATAAGCTAGAAAACTTAGATCCAACAAAAGTAATGAAGATTCAAAGCTAGAAAGCCTGAATCTTCCATGTTCTTGAAGGATTCAAATCAAAGTTTGAATCTACAAGATATAACAAGATCAAAAAGCTAGAAAGCTTGATCTTTGATGATGATGATGATGTCGATTTTATGAAGAGAAAAAGAAGAAGAAGAAAATTTAAAACTTACCATTTTTAGTGTAAGAAAGACTAGAGAGAAAATTAGAGAGTAAGTGTATGTAAAATGAGAATGAAATCAAGTGTAAAATGGGTGAATAAGCTTGGCATTTATAGTGTGGTGGTGGTGGTGGTGGTCTCCAAAACCGGCAGCCAAATGGGGGGACGAGGGGACACCTTTTTGCTTTTTGTATGGTGGTGGTCTAAAGGTGGTGCTTATTGTTGGGATCCCATGCAACATGTTTAGTAATGGTTAACAAAAATGCTAGTATGTTGGCTCATATTAATGATTTTTTGTCCTACTTCTTAATGGGTCATAAATCCATTAAAATTGGGCTAACTTAAAAGTCTATTAACTAGAGTAGGGTGGGCTTAAATCCAATAAGGTAGAAAGTCCAACTAGACTAACTAGTATGCATTAGTAAATTACTAAGCGTAATTAAGCAACCAATAAGCCAAGTAATTGTCATTAGAAAATAACAATTAGTATTACGTAGTCATAATATTCCAATTATGACAAAAGTTAAACGTGTACCAAGTACGTAGCTCTCTTTAAACGTCAAGTGACACTAACGGTAATAAAAGCATTCGTGGATCAAGTTAAGTAATTAAGCACTTAATAGCACATTGTAAGGTATCAACGAAAGTAATTAATCATGAAATAAGATCCCAGAGCATAAACTAGCTCAGTACGCACATATACGCAGATTCGTGAAAGTATAGAGCACAAAAATATAAGTCAAAAAAGTCGGGTCGTTACATTACCCACCTGTTAAAGAAAATTTCGTCCCGAAATTTTGAGGATGGACCAACAACGGTACCGAATTTGAAGAGGAATGAGCGTATCAAAGTTCCGAGAGACTCGGGGGCTCAGAAGTGAGTTATTTACCTTGAAAGGTACTTGGGTGTATAAAATAAGAATAGGTATATTCCATTAATTTAGTCTCTTAACTTTTAACAAATTGATTTCGTTTCGTCATCTGAATATATACCCACAAAAGAAAAGATGATGTTTTTAGCCTTACAGGCGTCTTCAGTAAGGTGAATGCATAAAATGCATCATGAATGTTACCAAACTCATCTAAAACATTAAGTGGGTATGTCGCATTACAAAACTTGACAGGTAGAATGGAAAACATGGTGATCACAAACATGCGATTTGATGTATGGATAGTGTTAGCCACGGATTTTACTAATCCCTTAATTTCGGAAGGAGGCCATAGTTGCAACTAACGGAGGAAGAAATACATAGAGTAACCACATCAGTGTCATAGATGTTTTAAGCAGTCCCTTCCAAGAGGATAACAAGATTCATAGATTTTTAACGTAATTTACATTACATTTCCGAAAGAGAATCGCACGGGAGATGTGATCTTTGAACGAGAGTTAAATCTTTGTACAACGAGCGAGTTGATTCTGAATTTATCCCTATACTTAAGGGGATGCGCGGATGAGAAGATACGTGAACCCTTGGTCATAAAGAATGGTTTACTTCAAGTGAAAAGAATCTCAAAAATGATTTCTTGTACCTCAACATACTGATTCATAGAGATGATGTTTACGAGGGGGTTGCGATTAGCCGTGAAATATTGAGAGGAGAAACCCACCTAGTGCCTTTCCTACTATGGGGTGACTACTGAGCGTACCTCAGAAAACTGATTTATCGGCCCGTGATTTTGCATTGTCTAACCTTAAAAGAAACGTTTTATGAGCGCAAAGACTTCCTAACAAATTTTATAAAACTGCCATCCAAAGTGGCTCAAGAGTTTTTAACAAAGATCTTAATGGTAAGCTTCATCCCTAAACGGAGGATGAGAAGAAGTGTGGTCCATACATGGTGTAGTCTAATACGAAAACCTTTAATAAAACCAACCAAGGATGTTTTGAAAAAAACCTTTAAACGTTTGATGTAACAACATAAACGAAACGAAGTTCTTAGTAAATTTAGAAATATGTACAATGTGTACCATTTTGCACAAAACTATTTGACTTAAGTTAAACAACTCAATAAAGGAGCGATTTTTAAATAATTTGAAGGTATAACTTAGTATGTACTAGCCAAAATAAGTAAAGGTAAATTTATTAACTTAATTATATACATACATATATGATTTTTATAAATCGCATAAGTGACAGAAAAATTTTGTTACTTTCATTTGTACATAAATCTCGTGAGGACCGCACAAGTAAACAACGTGTAAAAATTTTCGATAACATAGTTTTTCGTATTTCAGAGGTTACGAGTTGAAAAAGATCGAGTGAAAAATATTTGAATCATCGGGTGACATGTTACTAGGTAATGAAAACTAATGGATTAAATGTAGTTTTGATAATTATCAGGACATAAGTCTTTGGGCCAAAAATGTTCACGTGCGAAGCCGTTGCTAAAAGTGAGGTATGAAGGATAGAGCATGAGGACGAGAAGTTAATCGCTTCTTGACTTTGCAAAATGCCAAACAGGTTATGACTAATATTAAAGTCAGAATACTGATGGTGTTAATATCACTAAATGAGAATTCCCCTGGAATAAGTCAGGACTTAGAGTTATGTAAGAAAGAGCATCGTTCCAACAGGTGAGGCAAAATAAGATCCTTGGAGTAACGCAATAATTTGGAATGGTTTAAGTGTTAGTGGATCCCGAAAGGCTCTAAATGATGTGGCAGTAAGTGCATTTATCACACACACACACACACACACACACACCCATGAATCTCTTGATTTCGACAGTTGTAAGGTCTTCATGATGACTTGGATACGAATAACACGAAAAATTTTATATAACAAGCAACGAAAATTTTATGGAAATCGTTTAAGGTGACAATGTAAGAAAAGGAACGAAGTTCTTAGTAAACATGTACTATTCTAAGTAAAATATCTTTTGAATAAAAGAATTGATTTGTAAAAGTGAAAGTAAAATTTCATATGAACTAGTCAAAAATAAGTAGTTATTTACTTTATTGTATATAACATATACGGCTTCTAAAATTTGTACGAATGGCAATGAAATAAATGTATTTTTATAAAACTTTGAGAGGATCGCGCAGTAAAATAGTGTGTGTAAAATTTTGGCAAACAAAATTTTCATATTTCGGAGGTTACAAGTTGGAAAAAGATTGATGAGGACCGAGTAAAATATTTTTGAAAATTTCGGGTGATATTTGAGCAAAAATGTCACGAGGTAATGAAAACTATTGAATTTAAATGTGGTTGATGACTATTAGTAGGGCATAAGTCCTTCGACCAAAAATTCTTAAGTGTGAAGCTGTTGCTTATAAGTGAGATACGAATGGGAGAGTATGAGGATGAGAATTAACCACCCATTGATTTTGGAAAAATTTTGAACTGGTATGACTAATATCGAAGTAAGAAGGATGATGGTGTGATTATCATCAAATAAGAAATCTCTCGGAATAAGTTAGGATTTAGAGTCGCGTAAGATTGAGTATCAAATAAGACTCTTGGGTAGTCTTTAATATAGAATTTGAATTGCTGAAATGACGGGATACAATTTCCTTCATGTATCGTTGTGCAAGTTTGTCCATTGTACCGGTTTCTTTCGTGGCTAGAAAGTGAGCAGTTTTGGTGAGATGGTCAGCAATAACCCAGATAGTGTCATAACCGCCTACCGTTTTCGGTAGCTTCGTGATGAAATCCATTGTTATTCCTTCCCACTTCCATTGTGGGATTTCGGGTTGTTGAAGTAACTCAGATAGCTTCTGATGTTCGGCTTTGACCTTGGAACAAGTCAGACACTTCCCAACATAAGTAGCAATGCCCTTTTCTCATGACCTCTTGTGCCTTCATGCAACTAATAAGGTTCAGCTTCGGGCTATTCCTCTCCCCGTAAACTATTAATGGCTCACCATTCTCGCGAGGTATATGAATAATCTTCTCACTATAAATAACCTTCGCTTTCATTCTTGAAAGCCAGTCCGTTCCAACTATTTCATCAAAGCTTCCTAACTTGATAAGTATTAGGTTAATCCTAAAGTCCATTCTAATTTTTATATCAAGATTCCCAAATTGATAGGTGTTAGGTTAATCCTAAGGTTCATTCCAACCAAATCTTATTATACTACCGTGAAAAATTCTATCAATCTTCTCAAATAACATCTGCTTGTGCGTAGGTAACTAATCCTTTCCAACTATTACTTTAAAACTTCCAAGTTTTGTTGACATGAGGTCATCTCCAAATGACCCACCTGTTAGTTTTAAGGTACTACCTTAAATTATTCCTCTATCTCTGCCAGCTTACCTTTAGCTTATCCTACAGAATACTTAACTCTCATGGTTGTTAATGGCTTATTAGTCACAACACTAAGGTTCTTAGATATAAGGTTTCTATCGCTCTAGTATTAAACAACTCCGAGACAATAAAATGTTGTGATGAAATGTACTCTAACTAAAATCAGGATCCGTGCGAGTTTCCATAGCTGAGATAACGATTGCTCTACCGCAAGTAAGTCCAAAGTTTTTCCTATTTGAGAACTTTTTCCTTAATTGTCCAGGGTGTCTATATCTATAACAAATTTTCAATTTATTAATTCTGCAATCAAGGCCCTTCTTGTATGGTATCTGGGCTATGTGGTTATTCTTTCCCTACCTCTAATAGACCATAATGCGTATACTCAAGTGGTTCCTAACAAAATTTTCTTTGAACCACTTCATATTCCTTACATAGTAACATTGGAACTTCTGCATGATTTACTTCAATATAATCATGCTGACCTGGCATCATTATATTGTACTAAATTATACGTTCATTCCAATATCACTCCACATGGTCAATGTAACGTGATCACTTCAAGTTCTTCTCAATTTCATCTAACGGTGCTTTATCTATGCTATCTTAAAACAAAATCTACATAATTAATCTCACGGTTTCTCGGTGTGGGTGCGTAGGTTTCGTAGGTCAAGCATCAATGCCCAAATGTCCCGAAATTTTCTTCAAAATGTTCGGGTTCAGGTAATGTCGTTAGGTTCCTTTCTAGAAATTCAATTTGGGTCTCGTGTCGAGTTGAACGTGTAGCAAGTAGTAATACGATACGTCTTGAGGCGACTCCTAAGTCTTTGGGTATGGCTGAGCATCAGTGGAAGACACTCTGACCTTGTGAAAGGAGATGCCTTCTCAACTTCTCCAATGCCTAAGAGTGTTAGGGACCTAAGTCCAGAAGCGTCGTTAAATCGTCGAGTAGTGGTGAAGAATGAATGAGATAAGTGACAGTCATGAAAGCGTACGGGATACGGGTCATCTTACGGAAACTGAACAACCTTCTAATGTTCATACGTTGTGCGTGGCTAATTAGGGTGAGCTCGGGGAGTGGGGCGAGGTGCGGTTACTCCGACAAGTCTTCACATATCTCCTCCTCCGAGGATCAACTTTAGTGGGCGTTCAATCCGAGGGGTACTCCTCCTAGATTGCGTGAAGTAATGTTTCGATCTCTGGAACGGTGGAACGGTAGTAACAAGTGGATTACAATACTAGTCCTTAGGGTTAGACGAGTGGGAAGAGGGTTCAAAAAAATATCTGAACTAGGAAAGATAAATTTTTTAAGTCGGTACAGCGAATAGCAGACATGTAGCAAGAACGTAATCATGCATAATAACTACAGCAGCCTAGATCGTCTACAGCAGTACATAGCATGGCAATAATAACAGTATCAAACAGAAGTATCATGCAAAACGCATATAGTAGCATGCAGCCGCGAGAATAAGCAGTAGCATACAGCAAGTTTACATAGCAGTAAAAGTAAGCAGTAGCATGCAGCAAGTTCATATAGCAGTAAAAGTAAGCAGTAGCATGCAGCAGTTCCGCAGAAACAAGTAAACGAGCAAGTTATAGATTAGTCCTATTAGTGAATCCTACTCGACTCGGTCAAGACACACTAATGCAACATAATTCCCTACAACCAATGCTCTGATACCAAATGTGACGCCCCGTACAAAACCATCGTGTACGGATCATCAACAACAGGTCCATTACACGACATAATGCTATATGTTGTTTAAAAACAAGTTTTGCATTCATGAAAAGGTAACGTCTTTACCAACGTCAAATGTTTTACAAAAGATAACGTGCTTCTACGAATAGAAAGCATTAACATAAGTACGTGACACAAAGGTCATTACAAAGCCATTGTTCAAATGTAACATAAGTTGTGAATGCAAAGTAAAAGTTCCATGATTGAGACATCTCTAAGTAATGCAGCGGAAGTCTAACACAGCGAGTCTGTAACAGGAAGGCTATAACACCAAGACTATAACAGCAAGTCTAACAGCGGAAGCAACAACGTCTAAGCACCTGAGAAATACATGCTTAAAAAGTCAACACGAATGTTGGTGAGCTATAGTTTGTTTGTATTCAGTAATGTAATGTAGACCACGAGATTTCAGTGCTTCAACCAGCGTTTCAAATCAGTATTTCAAATCAGTATGATAAAGTATATGCTTAACCGTGGGCACCCGGTAATTAACTTAACGTGATATTACCCCCTAGAAGTACACTTGGCGAGTGCGTCTGTTTACGAAGTATTAAACACCCGTTGAATGCTAACGCGACTAGCCAGAGTGGGGATGTCAAACCCTATGGATCCATATCTAAGATTCGCGTTCACCGGTTCATAAACCAATGACTAAACGTTACCGAGATAAGGGGAATCTTTGTGCCGTTATGTCACCCACACATATATAAAGTTTAAGTACTCGTGTCTAGTAAGTAAAACATAAAAAGCGCATGTATTCTCTGTCCCAAAAATAGTATAAGTAAAAAGGGAGCTATAACTCACAGTGAATAAGCAGTAAAAGTTGATATGAAAAGTATGCAAGTAGTAAGTCAGTCCAAACAAGTATGTTGGTCGATCCAAAAGGTCCTCAACCTAAGTCAATGGTTACTAAGTCAGTAAATTGTCCTCAAAAGTTTAAAAGTGAATAAATTAAGTTTAAGTATCATCATCATCATCATCATTCGTAAAAGATAAGGTAAGTTCTCAACAAGAATAGAGATCGAAACAAAAGGCTGAATTCGGACAGCAGCAACGATCTCTATACAAACTGAAAAGACGCGTGGTCAGTGGACAAGGCTCCGTATGTAAGTCCTTGTACTGCTGTCCAATTTTTAGATCCTAACTCGATGTCGTTTGACCGTGGCGACGGTTCAAGGGCGAGTAGGTCAGAATTTTCAGCACGTCGTTACAAAGGCGTAGTGATTTTCAGAAGGCTATAAATCCTAAACCGTATATCGGATTTAGGCGAGTCTTAAACGAAGAGTTATCTACTCGAACCGAACTATCTGAAAATCAATTTTCCAGAAGCCCCAGGAGTATGATCAGACCCCGAAAACAGTAAACAAGTGCTCTGGTGGGTTTCTTGGTGTTTGATGCTCCTCATGGTTCTCATCCTTGATGCGTGTAAGCTTCAAGTGTACAACTCTTTGATGTTTTAGCATCACTTTTACCAAGTTTCAACCATCAACACACAACTAAGAGTAAAATCTAACATTCTACAAGTTTTGAACATCAAGGTTGTCTCTTTATTGCATAAACACAATAAAGCTTCAACCTTTGTCCTTTTGACACAAGTTTATGCATCTTCATCATATGAGATGATGAAGACTTGATTTTTATTACCATAAAAATCATAATAAGGTTTCAAGTAAGTGAGATCTACAATAATAACTTAGATCTTCAAGTAATAAGAAACTCTAAGCTAGAAAGCTTGGATCTTTACAAGATTAATGAGACCATAAGCTAGAAAGTTAAGATCTAGTAAAAGTAATGACACCATAAGCTAAAAAGCTAAGATCTTCAACAAAATAATGAAACCCTAAGCTAGAAAGCTTGGATCTTTAATGTTCTTGAAGATCCTTAAAGCAAAAAAGCTAGATCTACAAGTTACACGAAGATCATAAACACAAGTTTTGATCTTTTTAACAAAATAAAGAGATCATAAGCAAGAAAACTTAGATCCAACAAAAGTAATCCATGTTCTTGAAGGATTCAAATCAAAGTTTGAATCTACAAGATATAACAAGATCAAAAAGCTAGAAAGCTTGATCTTTGATGATGATGATGTCGATTTTATGAAGAGAAAAAGAAGAAGAAGAAAATTTAAAACTTACCATTTTTAGTGTGAGAAAGACTAGAGAGAAAATTAGAGAGTAAGTGTGTGTAAAATGAGAATGAAATCAAGTGTAAAATGGGTGAATAAGCTTGGTATTTATAGTGTGGTGGTGGTGGTGGTGGTCTCCAAAACCGACGGCCAAATGGGGGGATAAGGGGACATCTTTTTGCTTTTTGTATGGTGGTGGTCTAAAGGTTGTGCTTATTGGTGGGATCCCATGCAACATGTTTAGTAATGGTTAACAAAAATACTAGTATGTTGGCTCATATTAATGGGTTTTTGTCCTACTTCTTAATGGGTCATAAATCCATTAAAATTGGGCTAACTTAAAAGTCCATTAGCTAGAGTATGGTGGGCTTAAGTCCAATAAGGTAGAAAGTCCAACAAGACTAACTAGTGTTCATTAGTAAATTACTAAGCGTAATTAAGCAACCAATAAGCCAAGTAATTGTCATTAGAAAATAACAATTAGTATTACGTAGTCATAATATTCCAATTATGACAAAAGTAAACGTGTACCAAGTACGTAGCTCGCTTTAAACGTCAAGTGACACTAACGGTCATAAAAGCATTCGTGGATCAAGTTAAGTGATTAAGCACTTAATAGCACGTTGTAAGGTATCAACGAAAGTAATTAATCATGAAATAAGATCCCAGAGCATAAACTAGCTCAGTACGCACATATACGCAGATTCGTGAAAGTATAGAGCACAAAAATATAAGTCGAAAAAGTCGGGTCATTACATATTCTCAGTCCCAAAAATATATATTACAAAAGAATTGAATAAAAAGGGATCAAATGAACTCACGATATGATATTTTGTAGTAAAATATGCATACAACGGAACTGAACAATGCAGGGTTGGCCTCGGATTCACGAATCTATATCAATTGTATATCTATTAAAACATATAATGAAAATCACATAATTTCATCTATTAATTATATAATATTTTTATAATTATAGTTATATATAATTTATACTAAATTCCATTTAAAAACATATACTTTATTTATATTATATTTTAAATTATATGTTATATATATTTAAGCATATGTTATTTTTATATGTTATATTAAAATAGTAAATTAGATATACTTATGATATATGTAAAAATATTTTTATTTAATTATCATTAAAATACTAAATTATTGATAAAATACTACTAATAATTAGATTTATTAAAAATAATAATTATTATAATAATAACAGTGATAATAGTAGTAAAATTAATAATTCATATAAATTGTAACTTAGTTATCTTCATAATAAAATTTGTATCTATAATCTTATATTTATAACCCTAATAATAATAAAAATTTTAAAATGATAATTTTAATAATAATAATAATGATAATAATAATAATAATAATAATAATAATAATTTTTTTAATAGTAATACTAATAATAATTATAATCAAAATCTTAATAATAGTAATAATATTCTTAATAATCATCTTAATAATAATAATAATAATAATAATAATAATAATAATAATAATAATAATAATAATAATAATAATAATAATAATAATTATAATAATAATAATAATAATAATAATAATAATAATAATAATAATAATAATAATAATAATAATAATAATAATAATAATAATAATAATAATAATAATAATAATACAAATAACTACCTCAAAGAAATAGGCCTTTTAAAATATATATATATATAACGCTCCTGCCCAGGCTCGAACCCGCAACCTCTCGTTAACCAGACAACACTCCACACCACTCCTCTGTTATTGCTTATCTGATTTAAGCCATAGTCTAAATCTATTTAACCCGTATATTTCTGTTTTTAGTCCAATAAGGCTTGGCCCAACATGACTAACTAGAAGCCCAATTATCAATCAAATCTTCGGCCCAATAAGAACAGAATCATAACAGCCCAATGGAATCCCGATACTAATTCAATCCATTGGTTTTGGTCTGGTACATTAGTTAGGAGTTTAAACAGAAAAAAATACGCGATCATCATCATAGTTTATTACCACGTAACCAATCATCATCATCATCATAATTGTCATCATCACATACATCACTAACATCAATCATCATCTTCATTGTTGTCTCTCACGAACATCACGATCATCACCTTACTGTTTATCTTCTTCTCAGATCATCATCAACTCGTTATCACCATCATTGCTCCATTATCACCATCGTTATAACAGTGAGGGTTTTGTATGGGTTTGGTGGCGAAACAGCAACACATCACTGCAGTAGCAATATCGTTTTGGTGACTGTGTAATTAGGAAAGATCGAGCAGGTTGTTGTGGGTTTGAAACAGAAATAATGACAGTACAAGAAAACGTTTTGGGTGGTGTTCTAATTGGGTTTGAAGTGGTGGTCTTTGGTGTCTTCCGGTGGCGTTAAAAGGTGATGGAGGTGAGAGAGAGAAGAGAGAGAAGTAGGTGGTGGTTGTGGGTCGTAGTAGCCGGAGATGATGGTGATAACAGAAGCAAGTAGCAGCGTAGCAGTAAAGTATGATCGAAACAATATCATATGGCTGTTTGTTGTTGTGTGGGTCTTGATGGAACAATAACATAGAAGAAGTGGGTTTGATGATGGTTTGCGAAAAGTGGTGGAGGTATATGGTGAAGGTGGTGGTTAGGTGTTGGAGGATGGTGGCTCAACAATGAAAGTGGTGATTGGCTCGTGATTTACAGCTAGAAACAAAACAGTTTAAGAAAGGTTTGATTGTGGGTGTCGATAAGTGATGAGATACATATATCTCTAACATATATTTATATAATTATATAAGTCAGATGATTGAAAGGAATCCAAACAGCATAGTGCCCATTAAATAGTATAGCAGCCATAATTATTGTCTATTTCTACCGATAGTTTATCCCGGATGGCTATATCGTGTCCATTGCTAAACAGTTAACGTATAAAAGTGTTCCTAAAAATCCCAAATTTTTAGTTTAAATATATTTAATTATTTTAGTCATTAACTGTTTGAAACCTGATCAAAAAGGTTCGGTAATTATTTATTTTCTGTACCAAATAATATGTACGGAGTACTAAAATTTCAACTAAAAAGATAAAAATATTTTTAACAAATCTAGAATCTTCTTAATCAATTTACACTCCAACTTTTATTTTAATCCTTCATAAACTCGTGTTAAATCTATATGAACGCTAATGAAATGTCAACCGAGTAATACAAACTTTGACAAATTAAGCTTGAAATCATTTATATTTTATATACTCTCTCTATGTATATAAACAGTTTTTAATAGCAAGTTTTACTACATAAATATATTATATATTTTTAAACAAATATATTTAGTACAATTTTATATATTTACAAGTAATATTTGTATATATATATATATATATATATATATATATATATATATATATATATATATAAATTAAAATATATATGTATTTATTTATAAATAGTTGTTCGTGAATCGTCGGGAATTGTCGAAGGTCAATTGAATATATGAAACAGTTCAAAATTTTTGAGACTCAACCTAACAGAGTTTACTTATTGTGTTAAAAATTATTAAATCGTATCGAGAGTTTGATTTAAAATTAGCCGAAATTTTTCGAGTCGTGACAGTACTTACCCATTAAAGAAATTTCGTCCCGAAATTTGATCGAGGTTGTCATGGCTAACAATATGAATGTTTTCATGACGAATATGAGTTGATAAATAGAGTTTTATCACCGTTGAGTAATATGAATAAAACGATTCGGTTACTTGAAGCGTATAAGTGAAGCTATCACAAAAGAGTGAGATGAAGAAATAAAGATTCGTCTTAACTTTTGACGTAGTCATGGTTGATTTCCGGAATTCAAGGAATTTAAAGAAATCTTCTAATCAGAAAGAAAATGTAATAGCATGATTAATTAGCAAACTGTTGGAATCACGGTAAGGATAGAACTATCAAGAAAATAATCTCTTGATATGTTTAGAGGTTAAGTAGAATGAAAGAGTTATGTAACATGGCACATGATGAGGGCAAGATCTGTGAACCATCATCACGTTCCATTAAAAATTTCAGCATGACTTACTGTAATATAACCACGTTGGTCGGGCGTCATTATATTATACTAACTCATGCTTCAACTCCCAACACTTCTCTGGAAACATTCATATTTTAAACTCAAATTTTATAGGAATTTAGAAACTAAAACAATTTCCTTTAAGATGTAATACAGATAGCACGAAGAGATAGATAATTTCGGACAAGGATGTTTATAACGAAAGATACGATGAAAAATTTAAGATCGGGAGATGATGAAAAATATGTCCGCAAGGATTTAAAATAAGTAAGGAGCAAGGTATTCGCTAAATGTTTCATCAGATACAAAATCATCTGGATTCTTTGAAGTACAGGTTTAGTGTCTGTAATTTGTCCACAGTCTCCTTCATGATTTGCTCAACCCGTTTTCCAGTTCCAAATTTGAGCTTTTCCAACACACTATTCTTTATTACTAAGCTTCTGGCCATTAAGACCATCTATAGCTTTTACTGCTTCATCATCATTTAATGTTATCATATCTGAATCATTGGTTATCAATCCGAGGTGTTTCAAGAATTTCGAAGGATTTGAACGCAGATTGTAATCGTCAAGATACAAATGATGTTTAAGATGAAATCAAGTGGCAAACTTGAAGAAATGTTTAACTGTAGAAGATGTAATTTATTAATGACATTTTTAATCAAAATGTGTTATAATTAATATTTCCTACTCTTTTAATACTTTTTAATTGTCCAAGATTAGTAGTCCAATGTTAGTAGTCCAATAGTTTAACCAAGACTAGTATATTATAAGGAAATAGTCATAATGGATACAGGAACTGTTAGCTAGGATATTGTTAGCGTGGATTCTTAACAAAATTTTACATACATAATTAATTTGTTTCTAATAAATTTTATTTTGCCCAATATTTTCTTCATTATGCCACTTGTCAAATCTTGACTTGGATTCTGATTTGTCAAAATCAGAATATGTAATTGAATGAAAATGGTTGTTCTTGAGTGAACGGATACATATATTTGCGATGAAAATAGGATAGTTAATGTTAGTTAAATCAGAATTGAAGAATGTACAGTGTAACATATTAATGTGAAATCTAAATATTTCTCGGGTATTACCTACCCGTTAAAATATTTTCACCATTAACAGTTTGTACAAAGGAATTTTTAATTACAATCTTTATGAAAATATACTTACATATATATTTTCTTCAGATGTAATCATGGATTTAATGAGTCAATATGATATTAATCCCATTTGATTTATCGTTAGAACAAGAATATATAATCTCTAAAACATTAGAGATTACATAATTGCCATAAATGATGTAGAACGATATGTAGAACGATATGTAGAACGATGATTATGCTCGAGGTACAGATTGGGATATTGAGGTGTGTGATGTTGATGATACTGGTACTGTTGGTGCTGGTGATGCGGGTGGTGCTTGTAAGTTGTACACCATATTCTCCAAAGTTATTACTCGAGCGTGAAGCTCGTTGACTTCTTCTATTATTCCGGGATAATTGGTGGTTGGAACGAGCAGATGAATAAGGTTTAGAATTGTAGATATTATGTAATCGTTGCGAGCTATCCAGGAAATGAGAGTGAAGATGGTGTTTCGAACAGGTTCGTCGGTAAGTGCTTCAAGTTCTTTGCCGAGTGGGCAATTTGGTGGGTGGAAAGGATCGTCTTCTTCTTATCTACGAACCCATCCCTAATTCATCCAGAATTGATGATGGCTGATTGGTTGATCGATTCCGGTTATACTGCTTTCGGAGCTCAAGTGGAAATCCATATCGGAATAGCTGTCGGAATCCGAGGAATTTGAACTAGTTGCTGGATTCACCTTGTACAATCAGGGAAATGATTTTTGATATGTAATGATTTTCGGACATCAGATGATATTCTAATTACATAGAATACCTATATATAGTACAGGAGATCCCGTAAATTACGGAGGGAATTAAGGAAACATGTCAGACAAGGTCTAATGTGATGTAATATGAATTCTTCTGTACACCTTCTATGCAATAATTGCAATAAGACTTGTCGAGACTGAAAATGATAAGTGGATATTTTTCGACAAGGAATGATATGCAAAACTTATGACATGCAGACAAGGTCCAAGTCTAGACTCATTAATGTATCCTAACAACTACTAGGTCGAAGTCCAGACTCACTAATGCATCCTAACAACTATCAGTTAGGCACACTAATGCAAGACCTGGTTCGCTAAGACCACCATTCTGATACCACTTGTAGTGACCCGTCCTAATCCACCTGGACGAAGTCTTCAACATAGTGGAAGATTTCTTTCAGACCTGAGAATAAACATGTTTTAAAAGTGTCAACCAAAAGGTTGGTGAGTTCATAGGTTTATCGTAAACAATAAAATTCAGTGATTTTGATAGACCACAAGGTTTAAATACAGTACACCTATCTCGTGTATGAAATCATTTTTCATACTGCTTGGCAGAGTAGGTTCGTATCATTTTCTCCCCCGTAGGTTGCCTCCCAATTTTTAATAACCATACACATATCTCGTGTACAAAATAACATACACATAACATGTGTATAAAATCATTCTCTCTTGTCACACCCCCAAATAGGGCCTGGGGTATTTATGACAAATTATATCAAATCATAATTGTATAAACGAATGAGACGTTTTATTGAGTTTTGCAGCGGAAGATAAATAGATTACATTGTATTTAATAAACAACGTATTAAATATCTTTAATTGATATGATATGTAATGAAGACTCCAAGCATAGCAAGCAATCATCATCAAATTAGAAAATGCAAGTCCTTCAAATTATCCATGAATGACTCGTTGAAATGTTGCTTTCAATTAGCAAATACACAGCGGAAGCATTATGTAGGACCTGAGAATAAACATGCTAAAGAGTGTCAACCAAAAGGTTGGTGAGTTCATAGGTTTATCATAAATAATGATTTCAATAATAGTGTTAGACCACAAGATTTAATAAAGTTGATATAGAAATATCAATATAAAGTGTTGATTGATATAGAAATAACAATCTAAAAGTAATGCTGAGTTTGTAATATCGCGACTAAACAAAAGTTACCCCGTGACACTTGTTATTCGTGTCGTTGAATCATTATTATGTAGTCAAAGACCAACGGTCAACTGACTACTCTCAGTAGCGCTACTCACAATAACTAAGTTTGCATCTTATACCTCAGCAATTAACGATATTACGGCAGGGATTTAGCATGACAAAGCATGTATATAGCATAAAAGTTTGAGTACTTGTGTCTAAACGTAAAGCAGTTATAAAAGTTGCGCATGTATTCTCAGCCCAAAAATATATATAAAAAGGGAGCTATGAAAACTCACGATACTGTATTTCGTATCTCGTAGTAATTATGTGTATGATGGCACTGAACAAGTGCGGAGTTGTGTTGACCTCGGATTCACGAACCTATATAAGTTTTATATATATTAAAACATGTAATTGTAATCGAACAAACTTATATATATATATATATATATATATATATATATATATATATATATATATATATATATATATATATATATATATATATATATATAAATTTATTAGTTATGCCATTTTTATATTAATAACATATAAATTTCTTATATTCATTTTATATATTTTATATAGTTAAGAATATAAATTTTATTAAGTTATGTGTGTGTGTATATATATATATATATATATATATATATATATATATATATATATATATATATATATCATTTGTTTGTTAAAATAGTAATAAAAAGAATACTAGTAATGATAAAAATAATAGTAATGATAATATCAATATCAATAATAATGATAATAATATTAATGATTTTATTAATGATAATTATAATGATAGTTTTAATAGTAAAGCAATCTTCTTAAAAGTGATAGTTTAATACCAATGATAATTTAAAAGAAATGATAATACTACCAGCAGCAGCAGCAGCAGCAGCAGCAACAGCAGCAGTAGTAGTAGTAATACTAATAATAATAATAATAATAATAATAATAATAATAATAATAATAATACTAATAATAATAATAATAATAATAATAATAATAATAATAATAATAATAATAATAATAATAATAATAATAATAATAATAATAATAATAATAATAATAATAATAATAATAATAATAATAATAATAATAATAATAATAATAATAATAATAATAATAATAATAATAATAATAATAATAATAATAATAATAATAATAATAATAATAATAATAATAATAATAATAATAATAATAATAATAATAATAATAATAATAATAATAATAATAATAATAATAATAATAATAATAATAATAATAATAATAATAATAATAATAATAATAATAATAATAATAATAATAATAATAATAATAATAATAATAATAATAATAATAATAATAATAATAATAATAATAATAATAATAATAATAATAATAATAATAATAATAATAATAATAATAATAATAATAATAATAATAATAATAATAATAATAATAATAATAATAATAATAAAGATGAAAACTACTTTAGAAACCCTTCACAAAAAATATGCCAAAGACGGGGCTTGAACCCGAGACCTTTCGCTCACACTCAAACACCTTTAACCATCCTTCTGTCTCTTATTATCTGACTAATCCCTCACTCATTTATATTTAACCCATTAATAAAACTGTTTCTCTTTTCCTTCTTCTTCCTCACGGATATATTCGAACAGAAATAATCATAACAACAAAACTTTGATTCGGTTTTTTTTATTAACAAACAGAAACGATTTACTGGAATGATCAAACACAAAAAGAAAGAAAGAAAAGGAAAAAAAAAAATATAAATAAACAGCAGCAGCTGCTACTCGACGGCTTTAAAAAAAATTGATCTTGTTTTTGGGAACGTTTTAACTAAAGGTTACAACACGAAATATATTTCAAATCATCCCTAAAAACTTTAGAAATCGTCAATTGAACTTGAAACATAACAATGATCACGAATTTTACAAAGAACAAAATGGTTGACTTTTTATTTAAAACCTTTGACTCGGAAATTCGAAATGATAAAGAGGAATTGGAATATGAAATTTTGCAGATAGTTTAAGTAATTGATTTCTAACAAAACTGCATTCAAGGATTTTGAAATGGCATTCGTTTTTGAAGTTTTGTAAAAATGGATAATAACAGAGGTATATCGAGTAAAAAAATATATATATTTCTGTTTTTGATTCACGAATTGCTGTAAGTACATTTGTATATATTTGCACCTGTTAATGTAGTATTTATAATCAATCAAGTTTGTTGTGTATTGATGATTGATCGACAGGAACAAATTTGAAACCAGTAGTGGATTAAACAATATTCATGAGATAAATAAATAAATAAAAACTGGATCGTGATTTATATAAAAATTAAAAAGTAGATCTAATAAATATTTAATCTGATTCTGTACATGATTTTTGACTTTTATTTTTAATTGATATTAACAATTAATATTAATAATAATAATAATACTATTAATAATAATTATAATAATAATAATACTTTTAATATTATTAAGAGTAATAAAAATACTAATAATAATATAATAGAATTAATAATAAATATAAATATTAATCATAATAATTGTAATGATGATAATAATAATTAATATCAAGTTTAATAATGATACTAGATTTAAGAGCCCGTGCGTTGCACGGGAACTCTTCCACAAAGGATCTTGAATCTTAAAATGATATAAGAATTAACCATATCATTTATTCATTGCCAAAACTATTTTGGTTGGTGAATTTGTTAAGTATCATAACTGTAGTATTTTTCATATTGTTCGAACTGAAATTCTAAGAAGTCATGTGTATTATAGCACTTAAATTATTTGATCTGTCTCTTGCATCGTTTTACCAAGTCCCCAAGAATATTCAGGTTAAAACACTTGCATCTAACTATAGTTGTTCTCATAACTAAATCTAACCCGCCCAATTCACCACCTTTGATGTTCACATGTTTTAAGACAGACTATATTAATATTAAGTGCATATTAAAAAGAACGTTGTAATTAAATAAAAGAAAAAAATGTTGGTGTCTTTAATTAAATTATTTATATAGTCATATATGGAATCCATAAAAATACCTTGAGCGGAGTGTTGATATTTCCGATTCATTAGTATTTACGTTTGTGAATGTCCAATTTCTGCTGACTGTAAACTCTCCTGTAGATGCAAGATCACCAAACGTTGAAGAAGTAGTAGTAAAAAAAACTATAATTTAGTGAAAAAAGTGTGAAGGTGCAACATACCTTGATATTTGATATTTCTTAGTTTTAGCAAACTGGATTAGCAAGATTACACACATACCATAATCACCTTGAGATAACCATAATGTGTTAATAATAATACAAAAATTGCTACTGTTAGAATAGGGTGATTAGAACACCAATTCAGGTGCAATTATAAGATGAATACTCACATCATCAAGAACAAAATGAATTAAGAAATGAAGTTTGGATCCTTCAAAACAACAAAGTAACAAAATCCAATACATATAAGCAAGAAATAAACAATTGAAAAGGCCTTTAACATGTGTACAGGTGTAAACCCATTAAAGTAGATAACGAACACCTTCAATTCCTACAATTGTTGCTCCATGACTTCATCAAATGATCATAATGATGTACCAAAGCATCCATATTATCACCCATTGAGCAGAAAAATATATATACATCAGTTCAATCCAAAAAAAAAAAAAGACAACTGTTGTACAGAAATAATTACAATTCTGAAATAGAACATCAAGATGACCCATCAACCCATTTATATTACCTTAACTTCCTTTATGTGTTGACCGATGAATATTGTTGCTTCAAGGTTTTTGTCAAAGACTGATTACTATGCACCTTTTAAGGAGACCTGACATGTTTTAGCCATTACTCAAAACCAAGTCATGGTAACCTAAAAAACCATCCCACCCATTTTGCAACCTTTAATATTAATAATGATAATCAAATCAAATAACTAATCCTTAATTAATAATTAATAAAAATCATTATGAAGGATATTGAACATCAAACTTGGCACGAAGAGCAAGCTTTTTAAGCCTCCGTTCTTCGGCAATCGGGTCCGCATCCTTGTTATAATGAACAATGGTACCTCTTAGTACATTCTGGTAAAAACAAAAGTACCTCTTTGTTGAACCACCTCTTCATGTCGACAATACTGTTGTCCCTAAAAACAAACCTGACATTCTAACTTGGGTTGTGATGTTTATGCCCATCATGTTTATATTTACCCGAAGTATAAATAGTACTCCGTATATGCTCCTTCAGGGTCTTCATAGATCTATTTAACACAAAAATAGTGTTATACATTTCTTTACTTTTATTTAATTGGGAGAATTAGATTGATGGACACTCAATTTCAAGCAGAGCCTTCTTAACTGGTTCAACCAGAAGAGCGGTTGAAGAGAAGGGATTGAAGGTAAAAATTAGATGAAATGGAAAATGGAAGAAATAATTTAGATTGTAATTGGGTGAAAAATATGAACATACTAAAGCTAATGAAATTAACCATGTGAGTAAATCCATAAAATCAATGGATCAGTACTATTAACTGATTATAGTGCACATAAGAAAACCTGAAATTTTAGAGCTTTAAAACAACTTTGTTCAAACATATGAAAAAATGCAACAGTACTTCTAAAAGACACATTGATGATACATATAATCTTTTTTTAAAAGTAGAAAATAAACACCTACAACTATACACTTACATATTCTACAAAGCAGGTCAAAGTTATATCAAAACAACACTATCTACACTCAACTGTCTTTTAGAAACAGGCTTGCTGACATATTACCGAATTCATAATTATCCCTTATCGTGATATAACCGCCGATATATTTTCAGTTATTTGAAAATGCGAAAATCATATTCATCAAGTACTAATGATTAAACTGTTCGAACCGTAACCTGACACATGGTATTACTTTAACTTCCAAAAGCGTACATAAGGTAATCTACATCATATTCTTGCAAACTTGTCAAAATCTGACAGAAACCTATGACGAACGAAAACGATAAAAAAGATGATACGACTAAAATATTCGGGAAGAAGTTCATAAAATATGATGTAAGTTCATGTTTTCTTCTGCACGAACACATAGTAAACAAAACACAAACAATGAATTTCAAAATTCAATGTAACTTCTTAACCAATATCATATCTCAATGTTGACCAACAAACATAAGTTCCTGAATGAATCGAACAGCTTACCATCAAGGATTGCATCTTTAACCGCAACGATGCATAAAGAGATAAAAACGGAACTCTATTCATTATTTACCCATTTCCGTTGAATCTTACCAACGTATACACATCTATCTTCCAAAAGGACATGATGAATACAAATCTACACAAGACCAAAAGCCTGTAAATTTGATACTTGTTTTAACAGCATGAGCACATATAGTATAACCAATGATCAGGGAATTATGTAAAACAGAGTAAATCCTATGATTTTGTTTGTTAGAAAAACTTCAGTTATATCATTGTTTGTTTGTTACATAAATTATGTCCATCGAATATTAATATTCATGGTAATGGTAATTCTAAATCGTTTCCAAAAATACACACAAATTAGACAGGGTAAAACGTTAAACATTGACTATTTTTTTTATTTCAACCCTTGATTTATTCTGAAAATTATTAAGATGTATAAACAACAGATAATTGATAAGAGGTTAAAAAATTTGATTAATACCCACCTATTGCTCAATTTGTAAAAGTATATTAATCTGATAAACAATTCATATATTAACAATACAACGATGAAATCGACTTTATTTAACCTAGATTTAAATTTAGTACCTTTTGGCATAACTTGAATAGCATACAAATCGATGTTTTTAGCTTCAGGATTGATTTCTTTGTTCCCGATCCGTTGTGATTTGACGGACGATTTTGTGATTTGAAGTGACACTTGCCGATGAGAGGATTCATTCAGAACATCATGAAAAATAAACTTCGATCTGAAAATCCTTCAGTTTGGATTTCTGGGGAGAATAACGTAATGGAATTTCTACAGAGTTTTGTGCCAGCGTGTATCATATGTTAATGGGGTGTTAATTAGTGTTAATTGTGGGATTAAGCTATGGGTTAACACGTCAGAATAGATGATTAAGGGAAGATTAGAGACCGACACGTCAGACTAATCTTCACGATTTATATTATGTTATAGATAGATAGATAGATAGATTATAGATAGATAGATTATAGATTATAGATTATTATAGATTAATAGTAACATGTTAATATCAATAACAATAATAATTTTAATAAAAATGTTAAAGTATCATTATTAATAATGATAATTATATAATGTTAATAATAATAATATTAGTAACAATAATAATAATACTACTAATAATAGTATTAGTAATGATAGTACTAATAATAATAATGTTAATGATATATATTATGTTAATGATATTACTAATAATCCTTCACTTTTAGTAAAAGTGATAATACTAATAATATTAATATTATTAATAATAACATTAGTAATAGTTGTAATAATAATATTTGATAATGATGAGTGATATATAAAAAAAATGATATTAATAATAATATTAATATAACGAATTGATGCTAATGCATAATTATTTACGAAGGATTGTTCGTGAATCGTCGGAATTTGTTGAAGTTTAAATGAATCGTCTCAAAGATTTTGTTCAAATTTTGTCGAAAATTTCCGGGTTGTCATATCTCTATATATAACCTAACCGAACTTAACATTAAATGCGCATAAATAATATCCCCAAAACAGAATCTTCTCGTCTGTATAAATATATAAACCTCGAAGTACTAAACACCATGCCCACTAGCTCTACTGTCTAGTGAACATTCTGGGTCGGGGTGTTAAACCCGGTAGCTACCTTTAGGATTCGCGTCAATTAGTAGGCAATTATAATGTTCAAACTAATTCTTAGGTTACCAAGCTATAATAATCAGGGGGAAATATTCCCATCAATTAGTGGCAGTTATAACGTCCAACTAATTCATTAGAGGAATGTTTTACTTGTGTCTATCTTGTCAAACATTTATAAAAGCATTTTATGTATTCTCAGTCCCAAAAATGTATATTGCAAAAGCTTTTAATAAAAAGGGATCAAATGAACTCAAGATATGATATTTTGTAGTAAAATTTGCATACGACGGAACTGAACAATGCAGGGTTGGCCTCGAATTCACGAACCTATATCAATTGTATATCTATTAAAATATATAATAAAAATCACATAATTTCATCTATTAATTATATAATATTTTTATATTTATAGTTATATAGAATTTATACTAAATTCCATTTAAAAAACATATACTTTATTTATATTATATTTTAAATTATATGTTATATATATTTAAGCATATGTTATTTTTATATGTTATATTAAAATAGTAAATTAGATATACTTATGATATATGTAAAAATATTTTTATTTAATTATCATTAAAATACTAAATTATTGATAATAATACTACTAATAATTAGATTTATTAAAAATAATAATTTTTATAATAATAACAGTGATAATAGTAGTAAAATTAATAATTCATTTAAATTGTAACTTAGTCATCTTCATAATAAAATTTGTATCTATAATCTTATATTTATAACCCTAATAATTATAAAAAATTTAAAATGATAATTTTAATAATAATGATAATAATAATAATAATAATAATAATAATAATAATAATAATAATAATAATAATAATAATAATAATAATAATAATAATAATAATAATAATAATAATAATAATAATAATAATAATAATAATAATAATGTTTTTAATGGTAATACTAATAATAATTATAATCAAAATCTTAATAATAGTAAAAATATTCTTAATAATCATCTTAATGATGATAATAATAATAATAATAATAATAATAATAATAATAATAATAATAATAATAATAATAATAATAATAATAATAATAATAATAATAATAATAATAATAATAATAATAATAATAATAATAATAATAATAATAATAATAATAATAATAATAATAATACAAATAACTACCTCAAAGAAATAGGCCTTTTTTTAAAAAATATAACGCTCCTGCCCAGGCTCGAACCTGTAACCTCTCGTTAACCAGACAACACTCCACACCACTCCTCTGTTATTGCTTATCTGATTTAAGCCATAGTCTAAATCTATTTAACCCGTATATTTCTGTTTTTAGTCCAATAAGGCTTGGCCCAACATGACTAACTAGAAGCCCAATTATCAATCAAATCTTCGGCCCAATAAGAACAGAATCATAACAGCCCAATGGAATCCCGATACTAATTCAATCAATTGGTTTTGGTCTGGTACGTTAGTTAGGAGTTTAAATAGCAAAAAATACGCGATCATCATCATAGTTTATTACCACGTATCCAATCATCATCATCATAATCGTCATCATCACATACATCACTAACATCGATCATCATCTTCATTGTTGTCTCTCATCAACATCACGACCATCACTTTACTGTTTATCATCTTCTCGGATCATCATCAACTCATTATCACCATCATTGCTCCATTATCACCATCGTTATAACATAATCAAGAACAGAAAAGGTACAGCAGCCGTAGCATTAAACATTGAGGGTTTTGTGTGGGTTTGGTGGCGAAACAGCAACACATCACTGCAGCAGCAATATCGTTTTGGTGACTGTGTAATTAGGAAAGATCGAGCAGGTTGTTGTGGGTTCAAAACAGAACTAATGACAGTACAAGAAAACGTTTTGGGTGGTGTTCTAATTGGGTTTGAAGTGGTGGTGTTTGGTGTCTTCCGGTGGCGTTAAAAGGTGATGGAGGTGAGAGAGAGAAGAGAGAGAAGTAGGTGGTGGTTGTGGGTCGTAGTAGCCAGAGATTATGGTGATCACAGAAACAAGTAGCAGCGTAGCAGTAAAGTATGATCGAAACAGTATCATATGGCTGTTTGTTATTGTGTGGGTCTTGATGGAACAACAACATAGAAGAAGTGGGTTTGATGATGGTTTGCGAAAAGTGGTGGAGGTTTATGGTGAAGGTGGTGGTTGGGTGTTGGAGGATGGTGGCTTAACGAAGAAAGTGGTGATTGGCTCGTGATTTAAAGCTAGAAACAAAACAGTTTAAGAAAGGTGTGATTGTGGGTGTTGATAAGTGATGAGATACATATATCTCTAACATATATTTGTATAATTATATAAGTCAGATGATTGAAAGGAATCCAAACAGCATAGTGCCCATCAAATAGTATAGCAGCCATAATTATTGTCTATTTCTACCGACAGTTTATCCCGGATGACTATATCGTGTCCATTGCTAAACAGTTAACGTATAAAAGTGTTCCTAAAATTCCCAAATTTTTAGTTTAAATATATTTAATTATTTCAGTTATTAACTGTTTGAAACCTGATCAAAAAGGTTCGGTAATTATTTATTTTCTGTACCAAATAATATGTACGGAGTACTAAAATTTAAACTAAAAAGATAAAAATATTTTTAACAAATCTAGAATCTTCGTAATCAATTTACACTCCAACTTTTATTTTAATCCTTCATAAACTCGTGTTAAATCTATATGAACGCTAACGAAATGTCAACCGAGTAATACAAACTTTGACAAATTAAGCTCGAAATCATTTATATTTAATATACTCTCTCTATGTATATAAACAGTTTTTAATAGCAAGTTTTACTACATAAATATATTATATATTTTTAAACAAATAGATTTAGTACAATTTTATATATTTACAAGTAATATATATATATATATATATATATATATATATATATATATATATATATATATATATATATATATATATATATATATATATATATATATATATATATATATATATATATAAATAGTTGTTCGTGAATCGTCGGGAATTGTCGAAGGTCAATTGAATATATGAAACAGTTCAAAATTTTTGAGACTCAACCTAACAGACTTTACTTATCGTGTTAAAAAATATTAAATCGTATTGAGAGATTGATTTAAAATTAGTCGAAATTTTTCGGGTCGTGACAACTTTCTGCACTTAACAATCAAACGGAGGCCATCAAATCCCTCACAGATAAGATGGAATCTCTTGCTAAACAACTCAAAGAATTGAAGACGCAGCCGCAGCTGGTCAACCAAGCTCAGGCTTGTGTTAATTGTACCAACCCGCAACCTACTGAAGAATATCAAGTTGAGTATGAAAACCCTGACGGTTCAGTCTGTTACGTTCAATACCCAGCTCGTCCACCAAATCCCGGATTCAATCAACAACCTAGGGTTAATCAATTTCAACGAAGCAATTAACCTTTTCGCTATCGCTATCCACCTTATCCAGCCCAACAATCTCAATTGACCTATGATCAACCACTTCCACTTACTGGTTCACCAGTCGAGGAAAATTCCCCTACCACCCAGATTACAAAAGTAACTAACCCCACTCTCGGAGCTGATGATCAGTTGACTTAGTTCATGCAAGGACAACAACAGCTAAATCATAGAACCGTAGCCAGGCAAGATCAGACGGAGATACTAATGAGAAATCAATTGGCTCTGCTCAAAAGTCTGGAGATGCAGCTCGGACAGTTATCACAACGCCTTGAAACCCGACCGCAGGGAAGGTTACCGAGTAATACTATCCAAAATCCCCACATAAAAAAAGTAAAGCAAATGGATTCCATAATCCCAGAGGAAGAACAACAGAGAAGGTCAGCCAGGCTCAAGAACAAATCGACATATACTCAGAAGCTGACCCCTGAAACTCCAGTTCGTGTACCCTATCCTGGAAGGCTACAGGAGGAGCCATCCAAGCTTGATTCCTTCTAACTTGATGGAAGATTCCTAGACACTATGTCCAAAGTCCCCAACCATAAGAGATACATTCGAAGGCTTCTCTCTACAAAGGAAAGGATACCATATTCTAACAAAATTCCACTGAGTGAAGAATGCTCTGCAATACTCAGAAACTCTCTACCACCAAAGCTAGGAGATACGGGACGATTCGTTTTCCCGTGTTTAATCTACCAATCTGGAACCATTCATGCGCTAGTAGATTTAGGAGCAAGTATCAACCTAATCCCCTACTCTCTCCACAAGAGATTAGAGTTAGGAGACTTGTCACCAACTAAAATGAAAATCCAACTAGCCGATCACACAATTCAATATCCTAAGGGCATAGTTGAGAACGTCTTGGTGAAAGTTGACAAATTCTTGTATCCTACGGATTTCGTAGTAATGGATATCAAGGAAGACCTACACACACCAGTAGTGTTAGGAAGACCTTTCATGAATACGGCTAGGACTGTCATTGATGTGTAAAGTCAAACCTTGATCTTACGATCACATGGGGAGAGCGTTACCTTCAAAATTGGCCGACCAACCGATCTTTCTGGACAGGCAGAGATGTTTGCTATTTCCACCAGACGGATCACTTCCGATAACGAGTCTTCACCACCAGTCGATGATATCGAGATGGGTGTCGTATCACAGTCTGTAGACGACCCAGAGATGGAAGAAGAGGATCCCAGCGAAGAAATAAAGGAAGAGGAGGAATCTGATGAGGAAGAGGAAATGGAAGACGTAAAAGAAACTGCGACAATACCCACTCTAAGCATTAAGCGTCATGAAGAATTAATGAGGCTTGAGACGAAGATCACAGTTTAATCATTTGCTTCAAGAAGAAGACCGATAAGGCTGAGGTTAAGGATATAGAAATTGATCCTGCAAGTATCAAAGTGGAGAATCAGAATACTGAAGAAACCCGTTCATCAGACGCATCCTCATAAGAACATTATACCGATGATGACGAGGAGGAGCAATATGAAGACATTCTGAATAAATCACACTCTCCAACCGAACCAGATCAAGGGGAGCCGGACTCTTATTTAGATTGAATTCCGGTCATATCTACACACGCAGACATAATAACCTTCATCAATGATACCAATGAATTTGAAGATATTCTCGAAGCCATCTGTAAATCAACAATTGATTTTATGCTACGCTTAACAGAACGAATTATGACTATCCGAGAAGAACACAACCTCTATCTCAAAATAGAAGACAATGATGTTGAAATCCTAGAAGAACGTATTCAAGACTTTATCAATTCTCTTCACGATCATATCTACCAAGAAGAAAGGAAACGAGAGCACAATTAAGTGGTTCGCACTATTCTTGAGACAAGATTCTGTCGAGATCAGAAGATCATTTACTCTAAGGTTTATAACGCCTTAGCCGGATCTGCACTTCCGTTCTCAGCAAACCAACGAGCACTACTGACTCTCATCCGGAAGCACATGGATCTTTCCACCGGACGCCCGACTTATCACTCTGATTTGCAAATGATCGAGGATATTCATAGCTTTTTCGGTCTCTTGGAAAGAGATAATTTCGAAAGCACACCAGACAGACTAGTGATTTACGTAACAATTGATCACCATGCTGATCTGATTATCAAAGAGTTACGAGACGCTGTTACGGAGGAAGTAAGGTGAAACAATCCGTTCTCTCATCTTGAACCAGATTGAGTCAACATTGCCACCTATGTTACGAAGCAGATATCACCTATCTTCCACGAATCCACAGATCCTAGTTTCACATTTAAAGCTGGATGTCAGGAGATATACTCTGTAGTGACCCGAACTTTTCCATGTTTATATATATATTAAATGAAATTGTTATTTACATGATTAAGTGTTTCCAACATGTTAAGCAATCAAACTTGTTAAGACTTGATTAATTGAAATAGGTTTCATATAGACAATTGACCACCCAAGTTGACCGGTGATTCACGAACGTTAAAACTTGTAAAAACTATACGATGACATATATATGGTTATATATATAGTTAACATGATTTTATTATAAGTATGTATCTCATTAGGTATTTTAACAATGAGTTATATACATAAAAATGAGACTATTAATTTAAGAAACTCGAAAACGATATATATAACGATTATCGTTATAACAACGTCTTACTAGGTACATATGAATCATATTAAGATATTGATACACTTGGTTAATTATATTAAATGATAAGTAAATATATTATAAAGTGTATTAACAATGAAATACATATGTAAAAATAAGACTACTAACTTAATGATTTCGAAACGAGACATATATTTAACGATTATCGTTGTAACGACATTTAACTGTATATATATCATACTAAGATATATTATATATCATAATATCATGATAATATAACAATTTAACATCTCATTTGTTATAATAAATAATGGGTTAACAACATTCAACAAGATCGTTAACCTAAAGGTTTCAAAACAACATTTACATGTAACGACTAACGATGACTTAACGACTCAGTTAAAATGTATATACATGTAGTGTTTTAATATGTATTCATACACTTTTGAAAGACTTCAAGACACTTATCAAAATACTTCTACTTAACAAAAATGCTTACAATTACATCCTCGTTCAGTTTCATCAACAATTCTACTCGTATGCACCCGTATTCGTACTCGTACAATACACAGCTTTTAGATGTATGTACTATTGGTATATACACTCCAATGATCAGCTCTTAGCAGCCCATGTGAGTTACCTAACACATGTGGGAACCATCATTTGGCAACTAGCATAAAATATCTCATAAAATTACAAAAATATGAGTAATCATTCATGACTTATTTACATGAAAATAAAATTACATATCCTTTATATCTAATCCATACACCAACGACCAAAAACACCTACAAACACTTTCATTGTTCAATTTTCTTCATCTAATTGATCTCTCTCAAGTTCTATCTTCAAGTTCTAAGTGTTCTTCATAAATTCCAAAAGTTCTAGTTTCATAAAATCAAGAATACTTCCAAGATTGCAAGTTTACTTCCAAGTTTTCTAAATCCATTCCAAGTAATCATCCAAGATCAAGAAACCTTTGTTACTTACAGTAGGTTATCTTTCTAATACAAGGTAATAATTATATTCAAACTTTAATTCAATTTCTATAACTATAACAATCTTATTTCGAGTGGAAATCTTACTTGAAATTGTTTTCGTGTCATGATTCTGCTTCAAGAACTTTCATGCCATCCAAGGATCCTTTAAAGCTAGATCTATTTTTCTCATTTCAAGTAGGTTTATCCAAGGAACTTGAGGTAGTAATGATGTTCATAACATCATTATATTCATACATATAAAGCTATCTTATTCGAAGGTTTAAACTTGTAATCACTAGAACATAGTTTAGTTAATTCTAAACTTGTTCGCAAATAAAAGTTAATCCTTCTAACTTGACTATTAAAATCAACTAAACACATGTTCTATATCTATATGATATGCTAACTTAATGATTTAAAACCCGGAAACACGAAAAACACCGTAAAACCGGATTTACGCCGTCGTAGTAACACAGCGGGCTGTTTGGGTTAGTTAATTAAAAACTATGATAAACTTTGATTTAAAAGTTGTTATTCTGAGAAAATGATTTTTATTATGAACATGAAACTATATCCAAAAATTATGGTTAAACTCAAAGTGGAAGTATGTTTTCTAAAATGGTCATCTAGACGTCGTTCTTTCGACTGAAATGACTACCTTTACAAAAACGACTTGTAACTTATTTTTCCGACTATAAACCTATACTTTTTCTATTTAGATTCATAAAATAGAGTTCAATATGAAACCATAGCAATTTGATTCACTCAAAACGGATTTAAAATGAAGAAGTTATGGGTAAAACAAGATTGGATAATTTTTCTCATTTTAGCTACGTGAAAATTGGTAACAAATCTATTCCAACCATAACTTAATCAACTTGTATTGTATATTATGTAATCTTGAGATATCATAGACACGTATAAAATGTTTCGACCTATCATGTCGACACATCTATATATATTTCGGAACAACCATAGACACTCTATTTGTGAATGTTGGAGTTAGCTATACAGGGTTGAGGTTGATTCCAAAATATATATAGTTTGAGTTGTGATCAATACTGAGATACGTATACACTGGGTCATGGATTGATTCAAGATAATATTTATCGATTTATTTCTGTACATCTAACTGTGGACAACTAGTTGTAGGTTACTAACGAGGACAGCTGACTTAATAAACTTAAAACATCAAAATATATTAAAAGTGTTGTAAATATATTTTGAACATACTTTGATATATATGTATATATTGTTATAGGTTCGTGAATCAACTAGTGGCTAAGTCTTACTTCCCGACGAAGTAAAAATCTGTGAAAGTGAGTTATAGTCCTACTTTTAAAATCTAATATTTTTGGGATGAGAATACATGCAGGTTTTATAAATGATTTACAAAATAGACACAAGTACGTGAAACTACATTCTATGGTTGAATTATTGAAATCGAATATGCCCCTTTTTATTAAGTCTGGTAATCTAAGAATTAGGGAACAGACACCCTAATTGACGCGAATCCTAAAGATAGATCTATTGGGCCTAACAAACCCCATCCAAAGTACCGGATGCTTTAGTACTTCGAAATTTATATCATATCCGAAGGGTGTCCCGAAATGATGGGGATATTCTTATATATGCATCTTGTTAATGTCGGTTACTAGGTGTTCACCATATGAATGATTTTTATCTCTATGTATGGGATGTGTATTGAAATATGAAATCTTGTGGTCTATTGTTACGATTTGATATATATAGGTTAAACCTATAACTCACCAACATTTTTGTTGACGTTTAAAGCATGTTTATTCTCAGGTGAATACTAAGAGCTTCCGCTGTTGCATACTAAAATAAGGACAAGATTTGGAGTCCATGTTTGTATGATATTGTGTAAAAACTGCATTCAAGAAACTGATTTCGATGTAACATATTTGTATTGTAAACCATTATGTAATGGTCGTGTGTAAACAGGATATTTTAGATTATCATTATTTGATAATCTACGTAAAGCTTTTTAAACCTTTATTTATGAAATAAAGGTTATGGTTTGTTTTAAAAATGAATGCAGTCTTTGAAAAACGTCTCATATAGAGGTCAAAACCTCGCAACGAAATCAATTAAAATGGAACGTTTTTAATCAATAAGAACCGGACATTTCAGTTGGTATCCGAGCGTTGGTCTTAGAGAACCAGAAAATTTGCATTAGTGTGTCTTATCGAGTTTGTTAGGATGCATTAGTGAGTCTGGACTTCGACCGTGGTTTCTTTAAAAATGATTGCTTAACATTTTTGTTGGAAACTATATATTATTAACATGTATATATTATGTGATATATTAATCTCTTAACATGTTTGATATTGTGTGATAGATGTCTACCTCTAGCACAAATCCCATTGATTCACCTAATAATAATGAAGAGTCGAATATATATTGGACTGATTCACAAGTTCTCGAAGAAGAACCGGAAGAAGAATCAGAACCGGAAGAGGAGGAACCAGAGGAGGAAATAGAACCGGTGGGGGAAATAATAAAACGGTTAAGTAAAAGAAAATCCTCAACCAACCGACCAAGGTTAATTATGGTCAATGGTGTTTTCGCCAAGGAAGCAAAATATTGGGAGGATTACCAATTCTCCGATGAATCGGATTCCGACGATAATTCCGATGATGTTATAGAAATTACCCCAACTGAATTTAAAAAGGCAAAAGAAAATAATAAGGGAAGGGGCATAAAAATAGAGAAATCTAATTCCAACCCCGATGAACTTTATATGTATCATCAACCCCCGAAGCCCTTAAGTTGTAACAATGACCCGGGAACCTCTAAACCACTAGGTTTTTCTAAACCGTTGTGGAAAACGACAGCTCGTATTAGGGGAACGTCATATATCCCTAGAAACTTGGCAAAACGAACCAAAACCGAAGAAGAAGAAACGAGCGAGTCAGAATAATATAGTTGTATTTGTGTGGTGTAATATATGTAATATAGTGTGCTTATGCTTTATGATATATGTAAAAATTGCTTGTATTAATAAGTATTTTTTTTATGAATCTAACTCTTGTCTATTTTACAGTATAAAAACACAAAATGGATAAACAACCCAATATTTTAAGAGACCTACCCGAATACATGATTGATGAAATCTTGTCTAGAGTCGGTCAGAATTCTTCGGCACAACTATTTACGGCGAAATGAGTTTGTAAGACATTCGAAGAACGTTCCAAGAATGTCTTGGTTTATAAGAGACTTTCGTTTGAAATATGGGGGATATCACATTGGGAAACCCATAAGTTACGATGTGTTTACTTTGACGCATATATTGCGGGGAACCCAAATGCTATTTTACGCAACGGGTTAAGAAATTATTTTGACTCAATGTATCCGAATATAGGACTTCATGATTTAGAAAAAGCGGCTAACATGCAACATAAAGAAGCATGCTATGCTTACGGGTTAGTAATGTTCGCTTCTCACCAAAGTGAGAAAAAGAACATCGGGCTACAACTATTAAACAAAATGTTCCCACAAGTGACGGAGTCGGTAATTGGGGTAAGAAATGAGGTTTTTAGGTTATTACGAGACTGTTGGTCATTACGTAACCCTCATCCCTTTGACAACATTACAACACGCTGTCTTATCAACGGCCATAACGGTTATGTTCCACAAGACCAAGGATGGGAAGTAGTCCTAGTAAAACCAGAATGCATGACTTGTTTCTGGATGTATGAATTACGTGTCTTTATTGCCTTTGCTGAACGACTTGTGTAATAGCTAGAATTATCTTGACAACTATCTTGTATCAAAGTTATTGTTTGCTATATTTCATGCTTTATGTAAAATAAGCGGTATTATAAGTTTGTAAAATATTGTATAAAAGTTTGAACGCGAAATATTATTATAATTAGTTTTTCATATAGAATTGTAGTAGTTGAATTGTATATTAGCTACTAAGTATGAACTTAACGGGTAGGTACTACCCGAATTTAAACTTATAAAACGCTAATATGAAGAAAAAGCTTTTATAAATGAGTTCATATTATGCTACGAAATACTATTAACTACTCTTAATATTCTGTATGATTAACTTGTTCCATTTGACTATTTTGAAGGAAATGGCACCGACTACTCGACACACCGTGAATATGAATGAAGAGGAATTCCGTACTTTTCTAGCTTCAAACATAGCCGCAGTACAGGCTGCGCTACATACCAACAATAACCTTGGATCTAGCAGTACAGGAAATCGTGTAGGATGCACCTACAAAGAATTCACTGCCTGCAAACCTTTGGAATTTGATGGAACAGAAGGACCGATCGGATTGAAACGGTGGACCGAGAAGGTCGAATCGGTGTTTGCCATAAGTAAGTGTACTGAAGAGGACAAAGTGAAGTACGCTACGCATACCTTCACAGGTTCTGCGTTAACATGGTGGAATACCTATCTAGAGCAAGTGGGACAAAATGATGCGTACGCACTACCGTGGTCAGCATTCAAGCACTTGATGAACGAGAAGTACCGTCCCAGAACCGAGGTCAATAAGCTCAAGACAGAACTTAGAGGGTTACGAACCCAAGGATTTGATATTACCACGTACGAAAGACGATTCACAGAATTGTGCCTATTGTGTCCGGGAGCGTTCGAAGATGAGGAAGAGAAGATCGACGCGTTTGTGAAAGGATTACCGGAAAGAATCCAAGAAGATATAAGTTCACACGAGCCCGCTTCCATACAACAGGCATGTAGAATGGCTCACAAACTAGTGAACCAGATTGAGGAAAGAATTAAAGAACAGACGGCTGAAGAGGCCAACGTGAAGCAAGTCAAAAGAAAGTGGGAGGAAAACGGTGATAAGAATCACCAATACAACAATAACAGCAATTACAATAATAATCGCAACAATTATTGAAATGTCCCGTTCTTATTGATTAAAAACGTTCCATATTAATTGATTTCGTTGCGAGGTTTTGACCTCTATATGAGACGTTTTTCAAAGACTGCATTCATTTTAAAACAAACCATAACCTTTATTTCATCAATAAAGGTTTAAAAAGCTTTACGTAGATTATCAAATAATGATAATCTAAAATATCCTGTTTACACACGACCATTACATAATGGTTTACAATACAAATATGTTACAACAAAATAAGTTTCTTGAATGCAGTTTTTACACAATATCATACAAGCATGGACTCCAAATCTCGTCCTTATTTAAGTATGTGACAGCGGAAGCTCTTAATAATCACCTGAAAATAAACATGCTTAAAACGTCAACAAAAATGTTAGTGAGTTATAGGTTTAACCTATATATATCAAATCATAATAATAGACCACAAGATTTCATATTTCAATACACATCCCATACACAGAGATAAAAATCATTCATATGGTGAACACCTGGTAACCGACATTAACAAGATGCATATATAAGAATATCCCCATCATTCCGGGACACCCTTCGGATATGATATAAATTTCGAAGTACTAAAGCATCCGGTACTTTGGATGGGGTTTGTTAGGCCCAATAGATCTATCTTTAGGATTCGCGTCAATTAGGGTGTCTGTTCCCTAATTCATAGATTACCAGACTTAATAAAAAGGGGCATATTCGATTTCGATAATTCAACCATAGAATGTAGTTTCACGTACTTGTGTCTATTTTGTAAATCATTTATAAAACCTGCATGTATTCTCATCCCAAAAATATTAGATTTTAAAAGTGGGACTATAACTCACTTTCACAGATTTTTACTTCGTCGGGAAGTAAGACTTGGCCACTGGTTGATTCACGAACCTATAACAATATATACATATATATCAAAGTATGTTCAAAATATATTTACAACACTTTTAATATATTTTGATGTTTTAAGTTTATTTAGTCAGCTGTCCTCGTTAGTAACCTACAACTAGTTGTCCACAGTTAGATGTACAGAAATAAATCGATAAATATTATCTTGAATCAATCCACGACCCAGTGTATACGTATCTCAGTATTGATCACAACTCAAACTATATATATTTTGGAATCAACCTCAACCCTGTATAGCTAACTCCAACATTCACATATAGAGTGTCTATGGTTGTTCCGAAATATATATAGATGTGTCGACATGATAGGTCGAAACATTGTATACGTGTCTATGGTATCTCAAGATTACATAATATACAATACAAGTTGATTAAGTTATGGTTGGAATAGATTTGTTACCAATTTTCACGTAGCTAAAATGAGAAAAATTATCCAATCTTGTTTTACCCATAACTTCTTCATTTTAAATCTGTTTTGAGTGAATCAAATTGCTATGGTTTCATATTGAACTCTATTTTATGAATCTAAACAGAAAAATTATAGGTTTATAGTCGGAAAAATAAGTTACAAGTCGTTTTTGTAAAGGTAGTCATTTCAGTCGAAAGAACGACGTCCAGATGACCATTTTAGAAAACATACTTCCACTTTGAGTTTAACCATAATTTTTGGATATAGTTTCATGTTCATAATAAAAATCATTTTCTCAGAATAACAACTTTTAAATCAAAGTTTATCATAGTTTTTAATTAACTAACCCAAAACAGCCCGCGGTGTTACTACGACGGCGTAAATCCGGTTTTACGGTGTTTTTCGTGTTTCCAGGTTTTAAATCATTAAGTTAGCATATCATATAGATATAGAACATGTGTTTAGTTGATTTTAAAAGTCAAGTTAGAAGGATTAACTTTTGTTTGCGAACAAGTTTAGAAGTAACTAAACTATGTTCTAGTGATTACAAGTTTAAACCTTCGAATAAGATAGCTTTATATGTATGAATCGAATGATGTTATGAACATCATTACTACCTTAAGTTCCTTGGATAAACCTACTGGAAAAGAGAAAAATGGATCTAGCTTCAACGGATCCTTGGATGGCTCGAAGTTCTTGAAGCAGAATCATGACACGAAAACAAGTTCAAGTAAGATCATCACTTGAAATAAGATTGTTATAGTTATAGAAATTGAACCAAAGTTTGAATATGATTATTACCTTGTATTAGAATGATAACCTACTGTAAGAAACAAAGATTTCTTGAGGTTGGATGATCACCTTACAAGATTGGAAGTGAGCTAGCAAACTTGAAAGTATTCTTGATTTTATGTAACTAGAACTTGTAAAATATATGAAGAACACTTAGAACTTGAAGATAGAACTTGAGAGAGATCAATTAGATGAAGAAAATTTGAAGAATTAAAGTGTTTGTAGGTGATTTTGGTCGTTGGTGTATGGATTAGATATAAAGGATATGTAATTTTGTTTTCATGTAAATAAGTCATGAATGATTACTCATATTTTTGTAATTTTATGAGATATTTCATGCTAGTTGCCAAATGATGGTTCCCACATGTGTTAGGTGACTTACATGGGCTGCTAAGAGCTGATCATTGGAGTGTATATACCAATAGTACATACATCTAAAAGCTGTGTATTGTACGAGTACGAATACGGGTGCATACGAGTAGAATTGTTGATGAAACTGAACGAGGATGTAATTGTAAGCATTTTTGTTAAGTAGAAGTATTTTGATAAGTGTCTTGAAGTCTTTCAAAAGTGTATGAATACATATTAAAACACTACATGTATATACATTTTAACTGAGTCGTTAAGTCATCGTTAGTCGTTACATGTAAATGTTGTTTTGAAACCTTTAGGTTAACGATCTTGTTAAATGTTGTTAACCCAATGTTTATAATATCAAAAGAGATTTTAAATTATTATATTATCATGATATTATGATGTACGAATATCTCTTAATATGATATATATACATTAAATGTAGTTACAACGATAATCGTTACATATATGTCTCGTTTCAAAATCATTAAGTTAGTAGTCTTGTTTTTACATATGTAGTTCATTGTTAATATACTTAATGATATGTTTACTTATCATAATATCATGTTAACTATATATATAACCATATATATGTCATCATATAGTTTTTACAAGTTTTAACGTTCGTGAATCACCGGTCAACTTGGGTGGTCAATTGTCTATATGAAACCTATTTCAATTAATCAAGTCTTAACAAGTTTGATTGATTAACATGTTGGAAACATTTAATCATGTAAATATCAATCTCAATTAATATATATAAACATGGAAAAGTTCGGGTCACTACAGTACCTACCCGTTAAATAAATTTCGTCCCGAAATTTTAAGCTGTTGAAGGTGTTGACGAATCTTCTGGAAATAGATGCGGGTATTTCTTCTTCATCTGATCTTCACGCTCCCAGGTGAACTCGGGTCCTCTACGAGCATTCCATCGAACCTTAACAATTGGTATCTTGTTTTGCTTAAGTCTTTTAACCTCACGATCCATTATTTCGACGGGTTCTTCGATGAATTGAAGTTTTTCGTTGATTTGGATTTCATCTAACGGAATAGTGAGATCTTCTTTAGCAAAACATTTCTTCAAATTCGAGACGTGGAAAGTGTTATGTACAGCCGCGAGTTGTTGAGGTAACTCTAGTCGGTAAGCTACTGGTCCGACACGATCAATAATCTTGAATGGTCCAATATACCTTGGATTTAATTTCCCTCGTTTACCAAATCGAACAACGCCTTTCCAAGGTGCAACTTTAAGCATGACCATCTCTCCAATTTCAAATTCTATATCTTTTCTTTTAATGTCAGCGTAGCTCTTTTGTCGACTTTGGGCGGTTTTCAACCGTTGTTGAATTTGGATGATCTTCTCGGTAGTTTCTTGTATAATCTCCGGACCCGTAATCTGTCTATCCCCCACTTCACTCCAACAAATCGGAGACCTGCACTTTCTACCATAAAGTGCTTCAAACGGCGCCATCTCAATGCTTGAATGGTAGCTGTTGTTATAGGAAAATTCTGCTAACGGTAGATGTCGATCCCAACTGTTTCCAAAATCTATAACACATGCTCGTAGCATGTCTTCAAGCGTTTGTATCGTCCTTTCGCTCTACCCATCAGTTTGTGGATGATAGGCAGTACTCATGTCTAGACGAGTTCCTAATGCTTGCTGTAATGTCTGCCAGAATCTTGAAATAAATCTGCCATCCCTATCAGAGATAATAGAGATTGGTATTCCATGTCTGGAGACAACTTCCTTCAAATACAGTCGTGCTAACTTCTCCATCTTGTCATCTTCTCTTATTGGTAGGAAGTGTGCCGATTTGGTGAGACGATCAACTATTACCCAAATAGTATCAAAACCACTTGCAGTCCTTGGCAATTTAGTGATGAAATCCATGGTAATGTTTTCCCATTTCCATTCCGGGATTTCGGGTTGTTGAAGTAGACCTGATGGTTTTTGATGCTCAGCTTTGACCTTAGAACACGTCAAACATTCTCCTACGTATTTAGCAACATCGGCTTTCATACCCGGCCACCAAAAATGTTTCTTGAGATCCTTGTACATCTTCCCCGTTCCAGGATGTATTGAGTATCTGGTTTTATGAGCTTCTCTAAGTACCATTTCTCTCATATCTCCAAATTTTGGTACCCAAATCCTTTCAGCCCTATACCGGGTTCCGTCTTCCCGAATATTAAGATGCTTCTCTGATCCTTTGGGTATTTCATCCTTTAAATTTCCCTCTTTTAAAACTCCTTGTTGCGCCTCCTTTATTTGAGTAGTAAGGTTATTATGAATCATTATATTCATAGATTTTACTCGAATGGGTTCTCTGTCCTTCCTGCTCAAGGCATCGGCTACCACATTTGCCTTCCCCGGGTGGTAACGAATCTCAAAGTCGTAATCATTCAATAATTCAATCCACCTACGTTGCCTCATATTCAGTTGTTTCTGATTAAATATGTGTTGAAGACTTTTGTGGTCGGTATATATAATACTTTTGACCCCATATAAGTAGTGCCTCCAAGTCTTTAATGCAAAAACAACCGCGCCTAATTCCAAATCATGCGTCGTATAATTTTGTTCGTGAATCTTCAATTGTCTAGATGCATAAGCAATCACCTTCGTTCGTTGCATTAATACACAACCGAGACCTTGCTTTGATGCATCACAATAAATCACAAAATCATCATTCCCTTCAGGCAATGACAATATAGGTGCCGTAGTTAGCTTTTTCTTCAATAACTGAAACGCTTTCTCTTGTTCATCATTCCATTCAAATTTCTTCCCTTTATGCGTTAATGCAGTCAAGGGTTTTGCTATTCTGGAAAAGTCTTGGATGCACCTTCTGTAGTAACCAGCTAGTCCTAAAAACTGGCGTATGTGTTTCGGAGTTTTCGGGGTTTCCCACTTTTCAACAGTTTCTATCTTTGCCGGATCCACCTTAATACCTTCTTTGTTCACTATGTGACCGAGGAATTGAACTTCTTCCAACCAAAATGCACACTTTGAAAACTTAGCGTACAATTCTTCCTTCCTCAATACTTCTAACACCTTTCTCAAATGTTCACCGTGTTCTTGGTCATTCTTTGAGTAAATAAGTATGTCATCAATGAAAATAATGACAAACTTGTCAAGGTATGGTCCACACACTCGGTTCATAAGGTCCATGAACACAGCTGGTGCATTAGTTAAACCAAATGGCATGACCATAAACTCGTAATGACCGTAACGTGTTCTGAAAGCAGTCTTTGGAATATCATCTTCTTTCACCCGCATTTGATGATACCCGGAACGTAAGTCAATCTTTGAATAAACAGACGAGCCTTGTAGTTGATCAAATAAGTCGTCGATTCTCGGTAGTGGGTAGCGGTTCTTGATGGTAAGTTTGTTCAACTCTCGGTAGTCGATACACAACCTGAATGTACCATCTTTCTTCTTGACAAACAAAACAGGAGCTCCCCACGGTGATGTGCTTGGTCGAATGAAACCACGCTCTAAAAGTTCTTGTAATTGGCTTTGCAGTTCTTTCATCTCGCTGGGTGCGAGTCTGTAAGGAGCACGAGCTATTGGTGCAGCTCCTGGTACAAGATCCATTTGAAATTCAACGGATCGATGTGGGGGTAATCCCGGTAATTCTTTCGGAAATACATCGGGAAATTCTTTTGCAATGGGAACATCATTGATGCTCTTTTCTTCAGTTTGTACTTTCTCGACGTGTGCTAGAACAGCATAGCAACCTTTTCTTATTAGTTTTTGTGCCTTCAAATTACTAATAAGATGTAGCTTCGTGTTGCCCTTTTCTCCGTACACCATTAAGGGTTTTCCTTTTTCTCGTATAATGCGAATTGCATTTTTGTAACAGACGATCTCTGCTTTCACTTCCTTCAACCAGTCCATACCGATTATCACATCAAAACTCCCTAACTCTACTGGTATCAAATCAATCTTAAATGTTTCGCTAACCAGTTTAATTTCTCGATTCCGACATATATTATCTGCTGAAATTAATTTACCATTTGCTAATTCGAGTAAAAATTTACTATCCAAAGGCGTCAATGGACAACTTAATTTAGCACAAAAATCTCTACTCATATAGCTTCTATCCGCACCCGAATCAAATAAAACGTAAGCAGATTTATTGTCAATAAGAAACGTACCCGTAACAAGCTCCGGGTCTTCCTGTGCCTCTGCCGTATTAATATTGAAAACTCTTCCGCGGCCTTGTCCATTCGTGTTCTCCTGGTTCGGGCAATTTCTAATAATGTGGCCCGGTTTTCCACATTTATAACAAACTACATTGGCATAACTTGCTCCGACACTACTTGCTCCGCCATTACTCGTTCCGACACCATTTGTTCCTTTTGTTCTATTAACCCCTGGTCCATAGACCTCACACTTCGCCGCGCTATGACCATTTCTTTTACACTTGTTGCAAAATTTGGTGCAGAACCCCGAGTGATTCTTTTCACACCTTTGGCATAGCTGCTTCTGATTGTTGTTGTTGTTGAGGTTATTATTGTTGTTGGGATGATTGTTGTAGTTGTTGTTGTTGTTGTTGTTGTTGTTGTTGTTGTTGGGCCGTTTGTTGTAGTTGCGATTCATGTTGCGATTGTTGGGATAATTGTTGCGATTATTGTTGTAATTGCTGTTGTTGTTGTATTGGTGATTCTTATCACCGTTTTCCTCCCACTTTCTTTTGACTTGCTTCACATTGGCCTCTTCAGCAGTCTGTTCTTTAATTCTTACTTCAATCTGGTTCACTAGTTTGTGAGCCATTCTACATGCCTGTTGTATGGAGGCGGGCTCGTGTGAACTTATATCTTCTTGGATTCTTTCCGGTAATCCTTTCACAAACGCGTCGATCTTCTCTTCCTCATCTTCGAATGCTCCCGGACACAATAGGCACAATTCTGTGAATCGTCTTTCGTACGTGGTAATATCAAATCCTTGGGTTCGTAACCCTCTAAGTTCTGTCTTGAGCTTATTGACCTCGGTTCTGGGACGGTACTTCTCGTTCATCAAGTGCTTGAATGCTGACCACGGTAGTGCGTACGCATCGTCTTGTCCCACTTGCTCTAGATAGGTATTCCACCATGTTAACGCAGAACCTGTGAAGGTATGCGTAGCGTACTTCACTTTGTCCTCTTCAGTACACTTACTTATGGCAAACACCGATTCGACCTTCTCGGTCCACCGTTTCAATCCGATCGGTCCTTCGGTTCCATCAAATTCCAAAGGTTTGCAGGCAGTGAATTCTTTGTAGGTGCATCCTACACGATTTCCTATACTGCTAGATCCAAGGTTATTGTTGGTATGTAGCGCAGCCTGTACTGCGGCTATGTTTGAAGCTAGAAAAGTACGGAATTCCTCTTCATTCATATTCACGGTGTGTCGAGTAGTCGGTGCCATTTCCTTCAAAATAGTCAAATGGAACAAGTTAATCATACAGAATATTAAGAGTAGTTAATAGTATTTCGTAGCATAATATGAACTCATTTATAAAAGCTTTTTCTTCATATTAGCGTTTTATAAGTTTAAATTCGGGTAGTACCTACCCGTTAAGTTCATACTTAGTAGCTAATATACAATTCAACTACTACAATTCTATATGAAAAACTGATTATAATAATATTTCGCGTTCAAACTTTTATACAATATTTTACAAACTTACAATACCGCTTATTTTACATAAAGCATGAAATATAGCACACAATAACTTTGATACAAGATAGTTGTGAAGACAATTCTAGCTAGTACACAAGTCGTTCAGCAAAGGCAATAAAGACACGTAATTCATACGTCCAGAAACAAGTCATGCATTCTGGTTTTACTAGGACTACTTCCCATCCTTGGTCTTGTGCAACATAACCGTTATGGCCGTTGATAAGACAGCGTGTTGTAACGTCGTCAAAGGGACGAGGGTTACGTAATGTCCAACAGTCCCGTAACAATCTAAAAACCTCATTTCTTACTCCAATTACCGACTCCGTCACTTGTGGGAACGTTTTGTTTAATAGTTGTAGCCCGATGTTCTTGTTCTCACTTTGGTGAGAAGCAAACATTACTAATCCGTAAGTATAACATGCTTCTTTATGTTGCATGTTAGCCGCTTTTTCTAAATCACGAAGTCCAATATTCGGATATATTGAGTCAAAATAATTTCTTAACCCGTTGCGTAAAATAGCATTTGGGTTCCCCGCAATATATGCGTCAAAGTAAACACATCGTAACTTATGGGTTTCCCAATGTGATATCCCCCATCTTTCAAACGAAAGTCTCTTATAAACCAAGACATTCTTGGAACGTTCTTCGAATGTCTTACAAACTGATCTCGCCTTAAATAGTTGTGCCGAAGAATTCTGGCCGACTCTAGACAAGATTTCATCAATCATGTCTCCGGGTAGGTCTCTTAAAATATTGGGTTGTCTATCCATTTTGTGTTTTTATACTGTAAAATAGACAAGAGTTAGATTCATAAAAAAAATACTTATTAATACAAGCAATTTTTACATATATCATAAAGCATAAGCATACTATATTACATATATTACACCACACGAATACAACTATCTTATTCCGACTCGCTTGTTTCTTCTTCTTCGGTTTTGGTTCGTTTTGCCAAGTTTCTAGGGATATATGATGTTCCCCTAATACGAGCCGTCGTTTTCCACATTGGTTTAGAAAAACCTGGTGGTTTAGAGGTTCCCGGGTCATTGTTACAACTTAAGGACTTCGGGGGTTGACGATACATATAAATTTCATCGGGGTTGGAATTAGATTTCTCTATTTTTATGCCCTTTCCCTTATTATTTTCTTTTGCCTTTTTAAATTCAGTTGGGGTAATTTCTATAACATCATCGGAATTCTCGTCGGAATCCGATTCATCGGAGAATTGGTAATCCTCCCAATATTTTGCTTCCTTGGCGGAAACACCATTGACCATAATTAACCTTGGTCGGTTGGTTGAGGATTCTCTTTTACTTAACCGTTTTATTATTTCCCCCACCGGTTCTATTTCTTCTTCCGGTTCCGATTCTTCTTCCGGTTCCGATTCTTCTTCCGGTTCCGACTCCTCTTCCGGTTCCTCTTCGGGAACTTGTGAATCAGTCCACGAATCATTCCAATTTACATTTAACTCTTCATTATTATTAGGTGAGTCAATGGGACTTGTTCTAGAGGTAGACATCTATCACATAATATAAAACACGTTAAGAGATTAATATATCACATAATATTCATATGTTAAAAATATATAGTTTCCAACAAAAATGTTAAGCAATCATTTTTAAAGAAAACACGGTCGAAGTCCAGACTCACTAATGCATCCTAACAAACTCGATAAGACACACTAATGCAAATTTTCTAGTTCTCTAAGACCAACGCTCGGATACCAACTGAAATGTCCCGTTCTTATTGATTAAAAACGTTCCATATTAATTGATTTCGTTGCGAGGTTTTGACCTCTATATGAGACGTTTTTCAAAGACTGCATTCATTTTAAAACAAACCATAACCTTTATTTCATCAATAAAGGTTTAAAAAGCTTTACGTAGATTATCAAATAATGATAATCTAAAATATCCTGTTTACACACGACCATTACATAATGGTTTACAATACAAATATGTTACAACAAAATAAGTTTCTTGAATGCAGTTTTTACACAATATCATACAAGCATGGACTCCAAATCTCGTCCTTATTTAAGTATGTGACAGCGGAAGCTCTTAATAATCACCTGAGAATAAACATGCTTAAAACGTCAACAAAAATGTTAGTGAGTTATAGGTTTAACCTATATATATCAAATCATAATAATAGACCACAAGATTTCATATTTCAATACACATCCCATACACAGAGATAAAAATCATTCATATGGTGAACACCTGGTAACCGACATTAACAAGATGCATATATAAGAATATCCCCATCATTCCGGGACACCCTTCGGATATGATATAAATTTCGAAGTACTAAAGCATCCGGTACTTTGGATGGGGTTTGTTAGGCCCAATAGATCTATCTTTAGGATTCGCGTCAATTAGGGTGTCTGTTCCCTAATTCATAGATTACCAGACTTAATAAAAAGGGGCATATTCGATTTCGATAATTCAACCATAGAATGTAGTTTCACGTACTTGTGTCTATTTTGTAAATCATTTATAAAACCTGCATGTATTCTCATCCCAAAAATATTAGATTTTAAAAGTGGGACTATAACTCACTTTCACAGATTTTTACTTCGTCGGGAAGTAAGACTTGGCCACTGGTTGATTCACGAACCTATAACAATATATACATATATATCAAAGTATGTTCAAAATATATTTACAACACTTTTAATATATTTTGATGTTTTAAGTTTATTTAGTCAGCTGTCCTCGTTAGTAACCTACAACTAGTTGTCCACAGTTAGATGTACAGAAATAAATCGATAAATATTATCTTGAATCAATCCACGACCCAGTGTATACGTATCTCAGTATTGATCACAACTCAAACTATATATATTTTGGAATCAACCTCAACCCTGTATAGCTAACTCCAACATTCACATATAGAGTGTCTATGGTTGTTCCGAAATATATATAGATGTGTCGACATGATAGGTCGAAACATTGTATACGTGTCTATGGTATCTCAAGATTACATAATATACAATACAAGTTGATTAAGTTATGGTTGGAATAGATTTGTTACCAATTTTCACGTAGCTAAAATGAGAAAAATTATCCAATCTTGTTTTACCCATAACTTCTTCATTTTAAATCTGTTTTGAGTGAATCAAATTGCTATGGTTTCATATTGAACTCTATTTTATGAATCTAAACAGAAAAAGTATAGGTTTATAGTCGAAAAAATAAGTTACAAGTCGTTTTTGTAAAGGTAGTCATTTCAGTCGAAAGAACGACGTCCAGATGACCATTTTAGAAAACATACTTCCACTTTGAGTTTAACCATAATTTTTGGATATAGTTTCATGTTCATAATAAAAATCATTTTCTCAGAATAACAACTTTTAAATCAAAGTTTATCATAGTTTTTAATTAACTAACCCAAAACAGCCCGCGGTGTTACTACGACGGCGTAAATCCGGTTTTACGGTGTTTTTCATGTTTCCAGGTTTTAAATCATTAAGTTAGCATATCATATAGATATAGAACATGTGTTTAGTTGATTTTAAAAGTCAAGTTAGAAGGATTAACTTTTGTTTGCGAACAAGTTTAGAAGTAACTAAACTATGTTCTAGTGATTACAAGTTTAAACCTTCGAATAAGATAGCTTTATATGTATGAATCGAATGATGTTATGAACATCATTACTACCTTAAGTTCCTTGGATAAACCTACTGGAAAAGAGAAAAATAGATCTAGCTTCAACGGATCCTTGGATGGCTCGAAGTTCTTGAAGCAGAATCATGACACGAAAACAAGTTCAAGTAAGATCATCACTTGAAATAAGATTGTTATAGTTATAGAAATTGAACCAAAGTTTGAATATGATTATTACCTTGTATTAGAATGATAACCTACTGTAAGAAACAAAGATTTCTTGAGGTTGGATGATCACCTTACAAGATTGGAAGTGAGCTAGCAAACTTGAAAGTATTCTTGATTTTATGTAACTAGAACTTGTAAAATATATGAAGAACACTTAGAACTTGAAGATAGAACTTGAGAGAGATCAATTAGATGAAGAAAATTGAAGAATGAAAGTGTTTGTAGGTGTTTTTGGTCTTTGGTGTATGGATTAGATATAAAGGATATGTAATTTTGTTTTCATGTAAATAAGTCATGAATGATTACTCATATTTTTGTAATTTTATGAGATATTTCATGCTAGTTGCCAAATGATGGTTCCCACATGTGTTAGGTGACTCACATGGGCTGCTAAGAGCTGATCATTGGAGTGTATATACCAATAGTACATACATCTAAAAGCTGTGTATTGTACGAGTACGAATACGGGTGCATACGAGTAGAATTGTTGATGAAACTGAACGAGGATGTAATTGTAAGCATTTTTGTTAAGTAGAAGTATTTTGATAAGTGTCTTGAAGTCTTTCAAAAGTGTATGAATACATATTAAAACACTACATGTATATACATTTTAACTGAGTCGTTAAGTCATCGTTAGTCGTTACATGTAAATGTTGTTTTGAAACCTTTAGGTTAACGATCTTGTTAAATGTTGTTAACCCAATGTTTATAATATCAAAAGAGATTTTAAATTATTATATTATCATGATATTATGATGTACGAATATCTCTTAATATGATATATATACATTAAATGTAGTTACAACGATAATCGTTACATATATGTCTCGTTTCAAAATCATTAAGTTAGTAGTCTTGTTTTTACATATGTAGTTCATTGTTAATATACTTAATGATATGTTTACTTATCATAATATCATGTTAACTATATATATAACCATATATATGTCATCATATAGTTTTTACAAGTTTTAACGTTCGTGAATCACCGGTCAACTTGGGTGGTCAATTGTCTATATGAAACCTATTTCAATTAATCAAGTCTTAACAAGTTTGATTGATTAACATGTTGGAAACATTTAATCATGTAAATATCAATCTCAATTAATATATATAAACATGGAAAAGTTCGGGTCACTACAATTATCCCAACAATCGTAACATCAATAGCAACTACAACAAACGGCCCAACAACAACAACAACAACAACAACAACAACAACAACAACAACAACAACAACAACAACAACAACAACAACAACAACAACAACAACAACAACAACAACAACAACAACAACAACAACAACAACAACAACAACAACAACAACAACAACAACAACAACAACAACTACAACAATCATCCCAACAACAATAACTAACGCAACAACAACAACAATCAGAAGCAGCTATGCCAAAGGTGTGAAAAGTATCACTCGGAGTTCTGCACCAAATTTTGCAACAAGTGTAAAAGAAATGGTCATAGCACGGCGAAGTGTGAGGTCTACGGACCAGGGGTTAACAGAACGAAAGGAACAAATGGTGTCGGAACGAGTAATGGCGGAGCAAGTAGTGTCGGAGCAAGTTATGCCAATGTAGTTTGTTATAAATGTGGAAAACCGGGCCACATTATTAGAAATTGCCCGAACCAGGAGAACACGAATGGACAAGGCCGCGGAAGAGTTTTCAATATTAATGCGGCAGAGGCACAGGAAGACCCGGAGCTTGTTACGGGTACGTTTCTTATTGACAATAAATCTGCTTACGTTTTATTTGATTCGGGTGCGGATAGAAGCTATATGAGTAGAGATTTTTGTGCTAAATTAAGTTGTCCATTGATGTCGTTGGATAGTAAATTTTTACTCGAATTAGCAAACGGTAAATTAATTTCAGCAGATAATATATGCCAGAATTGAGAAATTAAACTGGGTAGCGAAATATTTAAGATTGATTTGATACCAGTAGAGTTAGGGAGTTTTGATGTAATAGTTGGCATGGACTGGTTGAAGAAGTTGAAATCAGAGATCGTATGTTATAAAAATGCAATTCGCATTGTACGAGAAGAAGGAGAACCCTTAATGGTGTACGGAGAAAAGGGCAACATGAAGCTACATCTTATTAGTAATTTGAAGGCACAAAAACTAATAAGAAAAGGTTGCTATGCTGTTCTAGCACACGTCGAGAAAGTACAAACTGAAGAAAAGAGCATCAATGATGTTCCCGTCGCAAAAGAATTTCCCGATGTATTTCCGAAAGAATTACCGGGACTACCTCCACATCGATCTGTTGAATTTCAAATAGATCTTGTATCAGGAGCTGCACCAATAGCTCGTGCTCCTTATAGACTCGCACCCAGCGAGATGAAAGAACTGCAAAGCCAACTGCAAGAACTATTAGAACGTGGTTTCATTCGACCAAGCACATCACCATGGGGAGCTCCTGTTTTATTTGTCAAGAAGAAGGATGGTACATTTAGGTTGTGTATTGACTACAGAGAGTTAAACAAACTTACCATCAAAAACCGTTATCCACTGCCGAGAATTGACGACTTATTTGATCAACTACAAGGCTCGTCGGTTTATTCAAAGATCGATTTACGTTCTGGATATCATCAAATGCGAGTAAAGGAGGATGATATTCCAAAAACTGCTTTTAGGACGCGTTATGGTCATTACAAGTTTATGGTTATGCCGTTTGGATTGACTAACGCACCAGCTGTATTCATGGACCTTATGAACCGAGTGTGTGGGCCATATCTTGACAAGTTTGTCATTGTTTTCATTGATGACATACTTATTTACTCAAAGAATGATCAAGAGCACGAAGAACATTTGAGAAAAGTGCTAGAAGTATTAAGGAAAGAAAAACTGTACGCTAAGTTTTCAAAGTGTGCATTTTGGTTGGAAGAAGTTCAATTCCTCGGTCACATAGTGAACAAAGAAGGTATCCAGGTGGACCCGGCAAAGATCGAAACCATTGAAAAGTGGGAAACCCCAAAAACTCCGAAGCATATACGTCAATTTTTAGGATTGGCTGGTTACTACAGAAGATTTATCCAAGATTTTTCCAAAATAGCAAAACCCTTGACTGCATTAACGCATAAAGGGAAGAAATTTGAATGGAAGGATGAACAAGACAAGGCGTTTCAATTATTGAAGAAAAAGCTAACTACGGCTCCTATATTGTCATTGCCTGAAGGGAATGATGATTTTGTGATTTATTGTGACGCATCAAAGCAAGGTCTCGGTTGTGTATTAATGCAACGGACGAAGGTGATTGCTTATGCGTCTAGACAATTAAAGATTCACGAGCAAAATTATACGACGCATGATTTGGAATTAGGCGTGGTTGTTTTTGCATTAAAGACTTGGAGGCACTACTTATATGGGGTCAAAAGTATTATATATACCGACCAAAAAAGTCTTCAACACATATTTAATCAGAAACAACTGAATATGAGGCAGCGTAGGTGGATTGAATTGTTGAATGATTACGACTTTGAGATTCGTTACCACCCGGGGAAGGCAAATGTGGTAGCCGACGCCTTGAGCAGAAAGGACAGAGAACCCATTCGAGTAAAATCTATGAATATAATGATTCACACTAACCTTACTACTCAAATAAATGAGGCGCAACAAGGAGTTTTAAAAGAGGGAAATTTAAAGGATGAAATACCCAAAGGATCGGAGAAGCATCTTAATATTCGGGAAGACGGAACCCGGTATAGGGCTGAAAGAATTTGGGTACCAAAATTTGGAGATATGAGAGAAATGGTACTTAGAGACGCTCATAAAACCAGATACTCAATACATCCTGGAACGGGGAAGATGTACAAGGATCTTAAGAAACATTTTTGGTGGCCAGGTATGAAAGCCGATATTGCTAAATATGTAGGAGAATGTTTGACGTGTTCTAAGGTCAAAGCTGAACATCAGAAACCATCAGGTCTACTACAACAACCTGAAATCCCGAAATGGAAATGGGAAAACATTACCATGGATTTCATTACTAAATTGCCAAGGACTGCAAGTGGTTATGATACTATTTGGGTAATAGTTGATCGTCTCACCAAGTCAGCACACTTCCTGCCAATAAGAGAAGATGACAAGATGGAGAAGTTAGCACGACTGTATTTGAAGGAAGTCGTCTCCAGACATGGAATACCAATCTCTATTATCTCTGATAGGGATGGCAGATTTATTTCAAGATTCTGGCAGACATTACAGTAAGCATTGGGAACTCGTCTAGACATGAGTACTACCTATCATCCACAAACTGATAGGCAGAGTAAAAGGACGATACAAACGCTTGAAGACATGCTACGAGCTTGTGTTATTGATTTCGGAAACAGTTGGGATTGACATCTACCGTTAGCAGAATTTTCCTACAACAACAGCTACCATTAAAGCATTGAGATGGCGCCGTTTGAAGCACTTTATGATAGAAAGTGTAGGTCTCCGATTTGTTGGAGTGAAGTGGGGGATAGACAGATTACGGGTCCGGAGATAATACAAGAAACTACTGAGAAAATCATCCAAATTCAACAAAGATTGAAAACCGCCCAGAGTCGACAAAAGGGCTACGCGGACAGTAAAAGAAAAGATATAGAGTTTGAAATTGGAGAAATGGTCATGCTTAAGGTTTCACCTTGGAAAGGCGTTGTTCGATTTGGTAAACGGGGGAAACTAAATCCAAGGTACATTGGACCATTCAAGATTATAGATCGTGTCGGACCAGTAGCTTACCAACTGGAGCTACCTCAACAACTCGAGGCTGTACATAACACTTTCCACGTCTCAAATTTGAAGAAATGTTTCGCTAAAGAAGATCTCACTATCCCGTTGGACGAAATCCAAATCAATTAAAAACTTTAATTCATTGAAGAACCCGTCGAAATAATGGATCGTGAGGTTAAGAGACTTAAACAAAACAAGATACCGATTGTTAAGGTTCGATGGAATGCTCGTAAAGGACCCGAGTTCACCTGGGAGCGTGAAGATCAAATGAAGAAGAAATACCCGCATTTATTTCCAGAAGATACGTCAACACCTCCAACTGCTTAAAATTTCGGGACGAAATTTATTTAACGGGTAGGTACCGTAGTGACCCGAACTTTTACATGTTTATATATATATTAAATGAAATTGTTATTTACATGATTAAGTGTTTCCAACATGTTAAGCAATCAAACTTGTTAAGACTTGATTAATTGAAATAGGTTTCATATAGACAATTGACCACCCAAGTTGACCGGTGATTCACGAACGTTAAAACTTGTAAAAACTATACGATGACATATATATGGTTATATATAAAGTTAACATGATTTTATTATAAGTATGTATCTCATTAGGTATTTTAACAATGAGTTATATACATAAAAATGAGACTATTAATTTAAGAAACTCGAAAACGATATATATAACGATTATCGTTATAACAACGTCTTACTAGGTACATATGAATCATATTAAGATATTGATACACTTGGTTAATTATGTTAAATGATAAGTAAATATATTATTAAGTGTATTAACAATGAAGTACATATGTAAAAATAAGACTACTAACTTAATGATTTCGAAACGAGACATATATGTAACGATTATCGTTGTAACGACATTTAACTGTATATATATCATACTAAGATATATTATATATCATAATATCATGATAATATAACAATTTAACATCTCATTTGTTATAATAAACAATGGGTTAACAACATTCAACAAGATCGTTAACCTAAAGGTTTCAAAACAACATTTACATGTAACGACTAACGATGACTTAACGACTCAGTTAAAATATATATACATGTAGTGTTTTAATATGTATTCATACACTTTTGAAAGACTTCAAGACACTTATCAAAATACTTCTACTTAACAAAAATGCTTACAATTACATCCTCGTTCAGTTTCATCAACAATTCTACTCGTATGCACCCGTATTCGTACTCGTACAATACACAGCTTTTAGATGTATGTACTATTGGTATATACACTCCAATGACCAGCTCTTAGCAGCCCATGTGAGTTACCTAACACATGTGGGAACCATCATTTGGCAACTAGCATAAAATATCTCATAAAATTACAAAAATATGAGTAATCATTCATGACTTATTTACATGAAAACAAAATTACATATCCTTTATATCTAATCCATACACCAATGACCAAAAACACCTACAAACACTTTCATTCTTCAATTTTCTTCATCTAATTGATCTCTCTCAAGTTCTATCTTCAAGTTCTAAGTGTTCTTCATAAATTCCAAAAGTTCTAGTTTCATAAAATCAAGAATACTTCCAAGATTGCAAGTTTACTTCCAAGTTTTCTAAATCCATTCCAAGTAATCATCCAAGATCAAGAAACCTTTGTTACTTACAGTAGGTTATCTTTCTAATACAAGGTAATAATCATATTCAAACTTTAATTCAATTTCTATAACTATAACAATCTTATTTCGAGTGGAAATCTTACTTGAAATTGTTTTCGTGTCATGATTCTGCTTCAAGAACTTTCAAGCCATCCAAGGATCCTTTGAAGCTAGATCTATTTTTCTCATTTCTAGTAGGTTTATCCAAGGAACTTGAGGTAGTAATGATGTTCATAACATCATTCTATTCATACATATAAAGCTATCTTATTCGAAGGTTTAAACTTGTAATCACTAGAACATAGTTTAGTTAATTCTAAACTTGTTCGCAAATAAAAGTTAATCCTTCTAACTTGACTTTTATAATCAACTAAATATATGTTCTATATCTATATGATATGCTAACTTAATGATTTAAAACCTAGAAACACGAAAAACACCGTAAAACCAGATTTACGCCGTCGTAGTAACACTGTTTTGGGTTAGTTAATTAAAAACTATGATAAACTTTGATTTAAAAGTTGTTATTCTGGGAAAATGATTTTTATTATGAACATGAAACTATATCCAAAAATTATGGTTAAACTCAAAGTGGAAGTATGTTTTCTAAAATGGTCATCTAGACGTCGTTCTTTCGACTGAAATGACTACCTTTACAAAAATGACTTGTAACTTATTTTTTCAACTATAAACCTATAATTTTTCTGTTTATATTCATAAAATAGAGTTCAATATGAAACCATAGCAATTTGATTCACTCAAAACGGATTTAAAATGAAGAAGTTATGGGTAAAACAAGATTGGATAATTTTTCTCATTTTAGCTACGTGAAAATTGGTAACAAATCTTTTCCAACCATAACTTAATCAACTTGTATTGTATATTATGTAATCTTGAGATACCATAGACACGTATACAATATTTCGACCTATCATGTCGACACATCTATATATATTTCGGAACAACCATAGACACTCCATATGTGAATGTTGGAGTTAGCTATACAGGGTTGAGGTTGATTCCACAATATATATAGTTTGAGTTGTGATCAATACTGAGATACGTATACACTGGGTCATGGATTGATTCAAGATAATATTTATCGATTTATTTCTGTACATCTAACTGTGGACAACTAGTTGTAGGCTACTAACGAGGACAGCTGACTTAATAAACTTAAAACATCAATATATATTAAAAGTGTTGTAAATATATTTTGAACATACTTTGATATATATGTATATATTGTTATAGGTTCGTGAATCAACCAGTGGCCAAGTCTTACTTCCCGACGAAGTAAAAATCTGTGAAAGTGAGTTATAGTCCCACTTTTAAAATCTAATATTTTTGGGATGAGAATACATGCAGGTTTTATAAATGATTTACAAAATAGACACAAGTACGTGAAACTACATTCTATGGTTGAATTATCAAAATCGAATATGCCCCTTTTTATTAAGTCTGGTAATCTAAGAATTAGGGAACAGACACCCTAATTGACGCGAATCCTAAAGATAGATCTATTGGGCCTAACAAACCTCATCCAAAGTATCGGATGCTTTAGTACTTCGAAATTTATATCATATCTGAAGGGTGTCCCGGAATGATGGGGATATTCTTATATATGCATCTTGTTAATGTCGGTTACCAAGTGTTCACCATATGAATGATTTTTATCTCTATGTATGGGATGTGTATTGAAATATGAAATCTTGTGGTCTATTGTTACGATTTGATATATATAGGTTAAACCTATAACTCACCAACATTTTTGTTGACGTTTAAAGCATGTTTATTCTCAGGTGAATACTAAGAGCTTCCGCTGTTGCATACTAAAATAAGGACAAGATTTGGAGTCCATGTTTGTATGATATTGTGTAAAAACTGCATTCAAGAAACTGATTTCGATGTAACATATTTGTATTGTAAACTATTATGTAATGGTCGTGTGTAAACAGGATATTTTAGATTATCATTATTTGATAATCTACGTAAAGCTTTTTAAACCTTTATTTATGAAATAAAGGTTATGGTTTGTTTTAAAAATGAATGCAGTCTTTGAAAAATGTCTCTTATAGAGGTCAAAACCTCGCAACGAAATCAATTAATATGGAACATTTTTAATCAATAAGAACGGGACATTTCATACTCAAAGATGGTGACATTATTGCTCGGATTAGGATTACTGTTCACTTCTTTTCTGCTTCGTCTTTTAACAAATCTGTGCAAAGCTACATACTCTTACTGTGGAGATCACCATTCCGAAGACTTCAAAATTCTAAAGATACAGTTTCTAACATTGTTTGAAGACCTCTTAAATGAGCATCCCATCAGAGAAACAATCACCACCAGCACTGCTTCTATGATTGACATTCATGGATCAACTAGCAGAGCCGTGGATCACATTCTCCTCGGACTTCAAGACTTATCAAGAGCCGAAACTGCGCACTACTTATCTTTCAGAAGATCTTCTAGAGAAGTACCGGATCTTCTACCACTATTGGTCCGATACTTTCTCAGGATTTACCTTCCAAGGCTCACATTCCTTTGAGAAGAACAAGATTACAACCATCAGCGAGGAATGTTTGCTTTTTAGAGCGTCACTACGGTCGAGCCAACGACCTTAAACAAAAGCACTTCTCGGGAGGCAACCCGTGCAATAAATTAGAGTAGAAGAATAAAGGATCACAAATGAGCCGATCAATAAAAGATGCAAGGATTGAAAGTCAGTCACATCTGCTAGGGGTATTTCTTTCTTTTCGCTACTAGTTCAAGATTCAAACTATGCCACATCCTAGCTTATCACTAAGTGTGGGATTCCTACCCAATTAAAACACTAGACAAATACTTCTAAATCTTCAACTAAAACTCCTAAGTGTGAAATACACTTGGAACATTGAGGACAATGTTCATCTAAGTGTGGGATGTTGGTATAATCTTTTTATGCTATATTAAAATAACCCATTACGAAGATTCCAAGTCCTTAAGCCAAATTCAAAATTTTTGCAAAAGAAAGCCTTTTCGAAAAAGTATTTTTGAAAATCTAAAACGTTTGTCAATAAAAGTAAGGCTTAAGTAGGGTGGAAATCTTGTTAGGTTGAACCAAATCTCTAATAGAGCATTGCATGACTAAGGCATTATCGACCAAAATTGATTATGGTGAGGCACCCCAAATAAGACCAGCATTCATCTTTAATGCTTCACTATTTTTCGTTGAGAGTGCCGATGTCTGTACTCAGATTCAGAACTTGCTTTAGATCTACATTTCCAAAGCAGCGAAACGAGATTCGGTTATAATCAGAAGAGCTAGCCATTTGTCAAAAATAAGCCTTTCGCACCTCCACTACTTCTACTCCACAACCACACCCACATCATCTTTACTATTACTCAAAAAATTCATAAAATGAGATTCCTTCCGAAAACCCGATGTTATAAACCTCTCAAGTATCACGGCAAAGGTCTTGAAAAAGTTTACCGGCAAAAAGTTTCTCGAGATGAAATCTCCAAAATATATATATATATATATATATATATATATATATATATATATATATATATATGTGTGTGTGTGTGTGTGTGTGTGTGTGTGTGTGTATATATATGTATGTATGTATGTATGTATGTATGTATATATGTATGTATATATATATATATATATATATATATATATATATATATGTATATATATATATATGTGTGTGTGTATATATGTATGTATATATATATAATTTCAAAGTTCTAAAAGGGGCAGAACTTAATAAGAGAAATGCCGAAGAAAACTTGACCGAAAATGATTATCAAATGAAGAAAAGTTCAAAAGTGCTTCTCAAACACTTCAGCACTCCTATCTATCCAAATAAAAGTATGTATAAAGACTACATTTCCCTTTTATCTCACCCCTCAACAACAACTTCACTACCACTCCAAAATTCCTTTTCCATCATTGACAAATGACCTAGAAGCTAAGATTACTACCGTTCTCGCATTAGCAGCAAGGATTTGAGTCTTTATCAAGCCTATGATGATGGGTGCATCATGACTGGCTATGAGTGAATTCATTTCTTAGATCTATAGGGAACCCTAAACACTTGTGTGATTTGAGTGACCCGTGAAAGTCAGCCTATGTCATGTAACCTCCTCGCATGCTTGCAGAGATAGTTTCAATCATAACATAGATGACTCACCTTATCTTTTTTCTCTTATAATAAAAGAAAATTGCTTAGGCTATTAGAAAAGAAACTCCGAAAAGAATCGTAAATAAATGAAAGTTTGCTTGAGGACAAGCAAAGTCTAAGTGTGGAATATTTGATATCGGCTAAAAAGTCACGTTTTCACCCCGGTATTAAGGCCCAAAAACAAGAAAGATTCGAACTTTGTCAGCAAAATACACATTTGGTCAGTTAGGATTGAAGAACAAGTAATTATGAAGACGGTGCAAAAAGAATCAAGAGAATTGGAGCTAAAACGAAGATTCTAGAGCGAAAATGATGAAAGAAAAGAAATCAAGTTACGATCCAGAGAATTAAAAAGCCAAACGGCTTGCCAAACGGGCTGCCAAATGGCCTTCCAGTGTGGCAAACGGCCTGCCAAATGCCCAGATCAAACGGTGTAACATCCCGTTTTTCCCGTACGTATCGAAAGGTACATACTTAATCATTTGTACGTTTATAACTCGTTAGCTTACGCGTAAATGTATGAATATATGTATAGATATATATATGTATGTGTATACTTGATAATGTATGCATAAGCAAGTCAATATGTGGGTTTTGATAGCGTTAAGTCTTGTGAGACTATTGTTGTGGGATAGGCGAATATAGGAAGCGGGATTTAAATTTACGAATTAAATAAAATCGAAATGTGGCTTAGGTTGTCGAACTGTTCAGGCATAGGCAAATGCCGTGCCGCGACGATCTGGGCCGCGACGCGACAAACAAAGAGAATCTGGGTCAGAAGTTGAGTTAAGAAGGGTCTATTTTCCTTTTATACGCTGTGCCGCGACAGTTCTGCTGAACTGGTGTCGGACTCAGCTCATTTTAAGGGAATTTAAGGGGCAAATTGGTAATTTGACGTGTAAGTCTGATGGGAGCATTAAATCTCAGCCACTTGTTCATTTAATGCAATTTCTTTTCCCTTTTCTTTCTATTTTCTCTCCCAAAACTTAAAACCCAATTGAATTAAAAGTGAGATTTGAGAGTGAAGGATTGAGGGTTGATCTTTGGAGCAAGAATTAAAGTTGTTCTTTTTGTCTCTAGCTACCCGTTGATAGTCTCGATAAGTTCTAACTCTAAGTTTTGAGTTTTAATTGGTTAATGGCTAGGGTTTTGGTTACTAGAGACTTGTATGACCCTTTTGGGGGTAAAATGGGTGAATTTGGATTATGTTGTTGTAATGGAACCCTAATAACTATAATCTAGGGTTTGGTCTAATGGAAATGGGATTGTAAGTGTTGTTGGTGTTGTTAAGCGTTAAAAACTTGTGAAAATGATGATGAAATGGTAAATAGGTCATGTTTGACAAGTTTGAAAGAGTAAGTGTCAAAATGGGTCAAATAGAGTAATGTTGACCTAGTTTGGGTGAAATGGGTATGAATTACCCTAAGTTGCGATTAATTAATGTTAGTAGACTTAAATCACTAGCTTTAGTGATTTAATATGAGTCTTGGCCATTTATGGGCGGTCTTGAGGTAGGTGAGCTATTTAATGCAAATGGGTTACTAAATGCTCAAGTGATATGTAGTGTGGTAAGTTCCACTAGTTGTGTAATTAAATGTGTACTTATGTATTAGGTACGTTGCCTCAAAGTTTCGGAAGTGCATAATCATCACCGAAGTGTTAAGGTAAGTGGAATAATTATATGCGTGCATATATGATGTATTTATTTGTGTAGTTGAGTTGTGAAGTGTCGACGTGTTAAGACACCACTCCTCACGTGGCGAGTGAAGTGTCGATGTGTTAAGACACCACTCGGGAGTAAAGTATCGATGTGTTAAGATGCCACTCCGAGAGATGTAACGAGTGAAGTTTCGATGTGCTAAGACACTACTCGGGGTGAAGTGTTGAAGTGTTAAGGCACCACCCGGGGTGAAGTATCGACGTGTTAAGATGCCACCCGTGGGGTTAGTGTACGAAGTGTTAAGTGCACTAATGGTTGTTATGAACTCCGACGGTCTTTAAACACCGTTCCCTCGTTCGTTTGGTTAACCATGGTTGTGTGTGTGTAGATTGTAGCATATTATATTGTTTAAACTATATGCTATTGTTATGCTAGCTCGTATGGTGGAAGGTTTAGTGTTATACTTGTGATGGTATGATTACTTATAATGCTAGCATGTATGCGGTAAATGCGTAAGTGATTGCAAGTAAGTAGGTTGTATATGTGTAAGACCCTAATCAGTTTGTACAGCAGTGTATATATGTTACATAGAGTGTGGGTGATGTTGTGCAGTTAAACAGAAGTCACTGAGTGAGCTGAGCCTAGTGCGCGCCGCGCACACTAAAGGGAGCGCGCCGCGCACACTTACTGTAGTCGGGTTCCAGCTTTTTAAATTAGATATTTTGATGGGCATTTTGGTAAATTCACTTATGGACGGGTTAAAGACAGATAGGTCAGTTTGTGGAGCACCATTACTCCATTATCAACAACCTTATCACTTTAACTTTAATTCTAGAGAGAGAGATTGTGATTTTTGAGAGAGAAAGCTTAAATCCAAGAGGAAGGAGCTTGTTTTGGGTTAAAGTTCAAGCATTAAAGTCGTTCATCTTATCTCTAGCTTCGTTGTGGTAGTTGTGGTATGTTCTAATTTTATTTTCCTTACTTTGATTTAGTGTAAGGGTTAGGGTTTGAGTAAATGATGAACACAAAACCCATTATTGGTGATTTTGGGTGTTCTTGGGTAAAATTGAGTCTTGAATACTAATTGGTGACTAGTCTAGGGTTTCAAAGTATTAAATGATGTTTATGAACCCTAATTGGTGAGTTAATTGCTAACACACCTAGTTATTTAGTAAATGGGTGTTGGTTAGTTAGTGGATGACCCGAAATGGGTGTGTTGTCTTAAAATGGTTATTTGGGTAATAAATTGACCTAGTTTGGAAAGATAGGTATGAATTACCCTAATTATGTATTAGTTGGTGTTGGACCTTAATCAATAGCTTTTAAGTGATTAGTGGTGGTCTTGACTTTAATTGGGCGGTTTTGGTATAAATGGGCGATTTAATACATTAAGTCATTAAATGCTCATGTGTAAGTGTTAGTATTGAGTCCAATTAGCTTGTGTGTTGATCAAGTACTTATTATATTAGGTACTTTGCTTTGAAGCTTGTGGAGGTTGAATTGCTTTGAAGCTTGTGGAGGTTGAAATCGTCATCTAATTGTTAAGGTGAGTGGAATAATTATATGCGTATGTATATAATGTATCTATTTGTTGTAGCGTGAAAGGTGTAGTGTCGAGGTGTTAAGACACCACGTTTCACGTGAAGGGTGTAGCATCGAGGTGTTAAGATGCCACTCGGGTGTAGCATCGAGGTGTTAAGATGCCACCTAGGAGTGTAGTGTCGAGGTGTTAAGACACCACTCCGTAAAATAATAAGTGTTGCATCAAGGTGTTAAGATGCCACTCGGGGTGATGTGCCGAGGTGTTAAGGTGCCACCCTAGGGGTTAGTGGTGCGAGGTGTTAAGTGCCCTAATGGATGTTATGAACACCGATGGCGTTTTCGCGAGCGCCGTTCCCTTAAACTATTGGTCGACCATGGTTACTTGTGTTGTAAGCATATTATATCATTTCGAGTTATATTATGATGCGGTTGTTGCTAGCTTGTGGTATTGGAGATTATAGCTTGTCAATGTGACGATAAGCTAATTGTGTTGCTAGCATATTTGCGGTTTGTGTAAGTGTATGCAAGTAGGTATAATTATATATGTATTCGTATAATTATTGCATTCACTAAGCTTTGCTTACCCTCTCGTTGTTTACCATTTTATAGGTTCGGTTTTGGACAAGGGTAAGGGCATCGTATTGGACTAGAGATCCCGCTTGATGCTAGGGGAAGCTTTTGGCTTTAGTAGCTCTTGGAGTTTGACTGGTAGTTGGGTAGTTTAATCCCAAACGCCATGCTCATTGTGTAGTTTGGAACTTAAACTTTTTGGTGGTCGAAACTCTAAACTTGTATTAAACTTGTATTTTGGGTCGTGTGGGCCCCACTTGTAAAACATCATTTTTATGTTTGATTCGTGTTAGTTTTACATATATAAGTTTGTTGTGAAAAGCGTTCGGTCTAAAAATGTCGGGAAGTGGTCCATCTTTTTGTGTGTTAAAAACAGTTCGGACAGAAGCTGGAGTGCTCGGTGCGCGCCGCGCACTACAGGGGATGCGCGCCATGCACTCCCCTGTCCAGCAACTTTTAAATTTTTTTTTTTTGGGACTGTTTATGGTCGGTTATCGGGTTGGGTTGTTACAAGTGGTATCAGAGCATGATCTAAGGGATTTAGGTGACTTGAGATAGGCGCCTAGACTTAGACTTTTGTGTGCGCGTGTATGCGGGACTTGTAGGACTTTGGGTCGGATCGGGATGGTTAGTGCATAGGTTTATGTGAACTAATCATGCGCTATTTGTTTGTGTTGTGTTTAGCAATCATCAAGCGAGATGGACGTTGTACTAGCGAGTTAGCGCGACGTGCTCGCATAGTAATGACTAGCTACCATTACTACGAGTGCAAATCGGGTCAAACGAGCAATGTACGACGATTGTTGAGGAAGATGGGGTAGTGTGGCGTATATGTATGTATTTATGTAAATTGTCCTTTCGTTTCATGGTTTAACCTAATTCGTTTTATAGAATGAAGACGAGAAACGGTCCCGGACATGATAACGGAAGTACAAGTGAGGATGCCGAGTTCTCGACCAAGGTTGAGGCCGTCTTTAAGAAGTTAAAAGCGGATTTTCTTGCGGACGTTCGTAAGGTCTTCCAAGAGTCGGTAGATGGGCAAGTGACCGAAATGATTAATGAACGAATGATGGCCACTATCGAAGAGGCCCTTGATGCTAGGAATATCTATCCTCGTGGTGAAGGGGGTGAAGGAAGGCGGGACTTCCACTACAAGAACTTCAAGGATGCTCAACCCCCGATGTTTAATGGGGTGCGAGATCCCTTGAAAAGTACATGTTGGATCTCCGATATTGAGGGAGCTTTCCGTACCGCGGAATGTCCTCCCGAAAAGAAGACGAGGTATGGTTCTAGCATGTTACGCGAAGAAGCTAAGTTGTGGTGGGATGATAAAATCAACTTGTATGGTGAAGAACAATGTATGGGTTTGACTTGGGAAGACTTCAAGAAAGAGTTTTTCAAAGAATACCGAACTTCTTCCGACCTCGATAGAATCCGGGATGAGTTGCACCATTTACAACAAGGTTCCATGGATTTGGTTACCCTCAAGTCTACATTCTTGGCAAAGACTCGTTTTTGCCCGGAATATGTTGGTGATGATCATAAGCTCATGAAGGATTTCTACCGTACTTTGAATGATGAGTACAAGGGGAAGATTAGTCGGGGTATAGCTAAGACTTTTGATGAATTGTTTGAGTTGGCTCGGGGTTTTGAGCCGGAGGTTCCAAGAAAGAGTGATTTCGTGTTTTCCAAAAGAAAGTTTGAAGGTTCCAGTTACTCTAACGTCTCAAGCAAGAAGAGCAAGAGCAATAGGGAGGCCGAAAGTGTTAATAGTGCGAAGAAGGGCACAACCGGTGGGTTTTCTTACACGTGTTACAATTGTGGGCAACCGGGTCATATGGCTCGTGAGTGTCCGAAACCATCTTTCGGAAACAAAATCACTTGTTTTAATTGCGGCAAAGAGGGGCATAAGAAGCCGGAGTGTCCCGATTTGCGAAATGTTGATGTGAAGCGGTTAGAGAAAGCGGCGGGTACGGCTAGGGGTCGCAACTACTTGATGACTAATGATGAAGCTAAATAATCGAACGAAGTTGTCTCAGGTACTTTCATGGTTAATTCTAATCCGGCGAGGATTCTTTTTGATAGCGGTGCAAATTTGTCGTTTGTGTCTCCTAAATTTTGCCTAAACTTGATAGACCGTTAGCTAAGTTAAGTCGTCCGGTAGAAGTTGAAATAGCGGACGGCAAGACGGTGCTAGTGGTTGATGTGTGTAAGAATTGTGATGTTGTTTTTGGTGCCGAAACTTTTAAAATTGATCTCATTCCAATGACCTTGGGCGGTTTTGATATTGTTGTTGTTATGGATTGGCTCGATCATTATAGAGCCGATATTGCATGCCATGATAAGTTTATTCGTGTGAAGACCCCAAGTGGGGGAGAATTGATTATTCATGGTGATAAGAGAAGAAGACCGGTGCCGATATGCACTTTTGCACGGGCACGTCGTTCCGTTGTTACCGGTGGCATGGCTTTCCTTGCTCATGTTGTTGATACTCGTAATGAGCCACCACCCATTCATGAAATTCCGGTGGTTAGTGAATTTAAAGATGTTTTTCGGGATGAATTACCGGGTGTTCCGGCGGAAAGACAAGTTGAATTCCGCATCGAGTTGGTTCCGGGGGCTACCCCCATTGCTAAAACTCCTTATCGTTTAGCACCAACGGAGATGCAAGAGTTGTTGAATCAAATTCAAGAGTTTCTTGAGAAGGGTTTTATCCGACCGAGTGCCTCACCGTGGGGCGCACCGGTGTTATTTGTGAAGAAGAAGGATGGTAGCATGTGGATGTGCATCGATTACCACGAGTTGAATAAAGTGACGATCAAGAATCGTTATCCGTTACCCAGGATTGACGATTTGTTTGATCAACTTCAAGGTGCGACCTATTTCTCCAAAATCGACCTACGGTCCGGCTATCACCAAATGCGGGTCCGTGAGGAAGACATAGAGAAAATGGCTTTTCGAACGCGTTACGGGCATTATGAGTTTGTAGTTATGCCCTTTGGTCTTACGAATGCACCGGCGGCATTCATGGATCTTATGAACCGAGTGTGCCAACCTATGTTGGACAAGTCGGTAATAGTGTTCATCGACGACATACTAGTCTACTCGAAAAGTATGAACGAACATGAACGTCATTTGCGTGAAGTTTTGAAGACGTTAAGAAAGGAGAAGTTGTATGCAAAGTTCTCTAAATGTGAGTTTTGGCTAAGGGAAGTTCAATTCCTTGGTCATATTGTGAATGAAAGCGGTATCCAAGTAGATCCGGGGAAGATCGAGACGGTGAAGGATTGGAAGCAACCGACTACGCCTACGGAAATCCGAAGTTTTCTGGGATTGGCCAGTTATTATCGTCGGTTTATCCAAGATTTTTCTAAGATCGCTTCTTCGTTGACGAAATTGACAAGGAAGAATGCGAGGTTTGTTTGGGAGAACGAGCAAGAAATTGCTTTTCAATTGTTAAAAGAGAAGTTGTGTCAAGCTCCGGTGTTAGTGTTACCGGAAGGTGTTGAAGACATGGTGGTTTATTGTGATGCCTCCTTAAATGGGCTCGGGTGTGTTCTTATGCAAAGGGGTAAAGTCATCGCTTATGCCTCTCGACAATTAAAGGAACACGAAACGAGGTACCCGACTCATGATCTTGAAATGGCGGCGGTTGTGCATGCGTTGAAAATTTGGCACCACTACTTGTATGGTGTCAAATGTACGATTTATTCGGATCACAAGAACTTGAAACATCTTTTCACTCAACGAGATTTGAATTATCGGCAACGTAGATGGATGGATGTGGTGAAAGATTATGATTGTGAAATACTTTATCATCCGGGCAAGGCGAATGTGGTCGCGGATGCATTGAGTCGAAAGAGTCAACATCCGGCGATACGAGTTGGATCGTTACGTTTGATTATTACCAACGATTTTCTTGAAAAGCTTGGTGAGATTCAAATAGAGGCTTATGTTAACAACAAGCATACGGAGCGAATCGTGGGTCAATCGGAGTTTATTACTATGGGTCCGCGTGGTTTGTTGTCTTTCCAAGGAAGGGTGTGGGTGCCTAAGATGGGTGATTACCGACGAGTGCTACTTGATGAAGGACATAAGTCAAAATATTCCATTTATCCGGGCGCGACGAAAATGTATCTTGACTTGAAGAAAGATTATTGGTGGCCGGGCATGAAGCGTGATGTTGTAAAATATGTTGAACAATGTTTTACTTGTTTGTAAGTTAAAGCCGAGCACCAAAAGCCGTATGGTAAGTTGCAACCGTTAGAAATCCCGAAATGGAAATGGGAGCACATTACCATGGATTTCATCACGAAGTTACCTAAGACGGCGAGGACCCAATTTGACTCGATTTGGGTAATAGTTGATCGGTTGACGAAAAGTGCTTTGTTTCTTCCCATTAAAGAAGCGATATCGTCGGAGACCTTGGCTAAGTTGTTTATCAAGGAAGTGGTCGCTCGACATGGGGTTCCTATATCTATTATTTCGGATCGAGATACCCGTTTTACATCTCGATTTTGGGAAAATTTTCATGAGGATATGGGTACACAATTGAAGTTGAGCACGGCGTATCATCCTCAAACGGACGGTCAAACCGAACGTACGAACCAAACTTTGGAAGATATGTTACGGGCGTGCATTATTGATTTCGGTGGTAGTTGGGACCAGCATTTGCCTTTGGTGGAATTCTCGTACAATAATAGTTATCACACTAGTATTGGGATGCCACCTTATGAGATGCTATATGGGCGGAGGTGTCGAACTCCCATTTGTTGGGGAGAAGTGGGTCAAAGAGAAATCGGGAGTACCGATTTGGTTTTAGAGACGAATAACAAGATTGATATTATTCGGGAACATTTGAGAAAGGCTCAAGATAGACAAAAGTCGTATGCCAACAAACGTAGACGAACGATCGAATTTCAAGAAGGCGATATGGTGATGCTTAAGGTTTCGCCATGGAAGGGTATTATTCGATTTCGAAAACGGGGAAAGTTAGCTCCTCAGTTTATTGGTCCCTTTAAAGTTTTAGCTCGTGTTGGTGAAGTCGCGTATCGTTTGGAATTACCCGAAGAACTTGCGGGGATCCATAATACCTTTCATGTTTCCCATCTCCGTAAGTGTCTTGCGGATGATTCATCTTGGGTGTTGTTAGACGAGATTGAGCTAAATAACAAGTTGGAGTATGTTGAGGAGTCGGTTGCTATACTCGATGAAAAGGTTAAGAAATTGAGAAATAAAGAGGTGAGGACTTTTAAAGTCCAATGGCGTCGAAGTATAGGTTCCGAGTTTACTTGGGAGCCCGAAGAGTTTGTGTTGGTATATCTTCCCTCTTGTCATGCGGCTTGGATTGCGAGGACGCAATCCGAATAAGTGGGGGAGAGTTGTAAGACCCTAATCAGTTTGTACAGCAGTGTAAATATGTTACATAGAGTGTGGGTGATGTTGTGCAGTTAAACAGAAGTCACTGAGTGAGCTGAGCCTAGTGCGCGCCGCGCACACTAAAGGGAGCGCGCCGCGCACCCTTACTGTAGCCGGGTTCCAGCTTTTTAAATCAGATATTTTGATGGGCATTTTGGTAAATTCACTTATGGACGGGTTAAAGACAGATAGGTCAGTTTGTGGAGCACCATTACTCCATTATCAACAACCTTATCACTTTAACTTTAATTCTAGAGAGAGATTGTGATTTTTGAGAGAGAAAGCTTAAATCCAAGAGGAAGGAGCTTGTTTTGGGTTAAAGTTCAAGCATTAAAGTCGTTCATCTTATCTCTAGCTTCGTTGTGGTAGTTGTGGTATGTTCTAATTTTATTTTCCTTACTTTGATTTAGTGTAAGGGTTAGGGTTTGAGTAAATGATGAATACAAAACCCATTATTGGTGATTTTGGGTGTTCTTGGGTAAAATTGAGTCTTGAATACTAATTGGTGACTAGTCTAGGGTTTCAAAGTATTAAATGATGTTTATGAACCCTAATTGGTGAGTTAATTGCTAACACACCTAGTTATTTAGTAAATGGGTGTTGGTTAGTTAGTGGATGACCCGAAATGGGTGTGTTGTCTTAAAATGGTTATTTGGGTAATAAATTGACCTAGTTTGGAAAGATGGGTATGAATTACCCTAATTATGTATTAGTTGGTGTTGGACCTTAATCAATAGCTTTTAAGTGATTAGTGGTGGTCTTGACTTTAATTGGGCGGTTTTGGTATAAATGGGCGATTTAATACATTAAGTCATTAAATGCTCATGTGTAAGTGTTAGTATTGAGTCCAATTAGCTTGTGTGTTGATCAAGTACTTATTATATTAGGTACTTTGCTTTGAAGCTTGTGGAGGTTGAATTGCTTTGAAGCTTGTGGAGGTTGAAATCGTCATCTAATTGTTAAGGTGAATGGAATAATTATATGCGTATGTATATAATGTATCTATTTGTTGTAGCGTGAAAGGTGTAGTGTCGAGGTGTTAAGACACCACGTTTCACGTGAAGGGTGTAGCATCGAGGTGTTAAGATGCCACTCGGGTGTAGCATCGAGGTGTTAAGATGCCACCTAGGAGTGTAGTGTCGAGGTGTTAAGACACCACTCCGTAAAATAATGAGTGTTGCATCGAGGTGTTAAGATGCCACTCAGGGTGATGTGCCGAGGTGTTAAGGTGCCACCCTAGGGGTTAGTGGTGCGAGGTGTTAGGTGCCCTAATGGATGTTATGAACACCGATGGCGTTTTCGCGAGCGCCGTTCCCTTGTACTATTGGTCGACCATGGTTACTTGTGTTGTAAGCATATTATATCATTTCGAGTTATATTATTATGCGGTTGTTGCTAGCTTGTGGTATTGGAGATTATAGCTTGTCAATGTGACGATAAGCTAATTGTGTTGCTAGCATGTTTGCGGTTTGTGTAAGTGTATGCAAGTAGGTATAATTATATATGTATTCGTATAATTATTACATTCACTAAGCTTTGCTTACCCTCTCGTTGTTTACCATTTTATAGGTTCGGTTTTGGACAAGGGTAAGGGCATCGTATTGGACTAGAGATCCCGCTTGATGCTAGGGGACGCTTTTGGCTTTAGTAGCTCTTAGAGTTTGACCGGTAGTTGGGTAGTTTAATCCCAAACGCCATGCTCATTGTGTAGTTTGGAACTTAAACTTTTTGGTGGTCGAAACTCTAAACTTGTATTAAACTTGTATTTTGGGTCGTGTGGGCCCCACTTGTAAAACATCATTTTTATGTTTGATTCGTGTTAGTTTTACATATATAAGTTTGTTGTGAAAAGCGTTCGGTCTAAAAATGTCGGGAAGTGGTCCATCTTTTTGTGTGTTAAAAACAGTTCGGACAGAAGCTGGAGTGCTCTGTGCGCGCCGCGCACTACAGGGGATGCGCGTCGCGCACTCCCCTGTCCAGCAGCTTTTAAATTTTTTTTTTGGGGACTGTTTATGGTCGGTTATCGGGTTGGGTTGTTACAATATGTAAACGTATAATTGTTGCACTCACTAAGCATTAGCTTACCCCTCTCGTTGTTTATCTTTTTAGATGCAGGTGTGGACAAGGGCAAGGGGGTTATTGGGCACTAGGTGTCCCTTGATGATGTTACGTTGGAGCTTTTGGAAGTTGGCCTAGCGTTTTGGGTAGTTTAGTCCCAAACCATGCTCGATGTGTTGTTTGGTTTAAAACTATCATTTTTGTATTGGTCAAACTTGTATCACATTCGTTAATGGCCTTTGTGCCTTTTGTAAACACTAAACTTGTTGTATGTTTTAACGAAACGTGTGGAATGGTTTACATATTTAATTGGCACGTAAATGTGTATTATTTTTTTTAAAAAAAAATTATCGTATGGAATACGGGTTGGGTTATTTCAAGTGGTATCAGAGCATGGTCTAAGGGATTTAGGCGACTTGAGATAGGCGCCTAGACTTATACTTTATTGTGCATGCGCTTTTATGCGGGACTTGTAGGACTTTGGGTCTAATCGGGAATTGTTAGTGCTTTGGTTATGTGAACTAACCTCGTGCTAATTGATTTGTGTTGTGTTTAGCAATCATCAAGTGAGATGGACGTTGTACTAGCAAGTTAATGCGACGTGCTCGCGTAACAATGATTAGCTACCATTGTTACGGGTGCAAATCGTGTCAAACAAGTAATGTACGATGATTGTTGAGTAAGATGGAGAAGTGTGGGGTATACGTATATGCATACGTGTTATGTCCTTTTGTTTCATTCGTTGTTTAATCTTTTCCGTTTTATAGAATGAAGATGAGAAACGGACACGACACCGAAAATGGGAGCACTAGTGAGGACCCCGAATTCACGGCCAAGGTTGAGGCCATTTTTCAACGTCAAAAGGCGGAATACCTTGTGGATATCAAGAAGATGTTCCTAGATTCAATCTATGAACAATTAGTTGGTGTGGTAAGAGAACAAGTTAAGGCCGTCCTACATGAAGATAATGTGGGAAGACGTGACTTTTTCTATAAGAATTTCAAGGATGCTCAACCACCTATTTTTGAGGGCGAAAGAGACCTGTTAAAGAGTGCCAGGTGAATCTCCGATATGGAGGGGGCCTTTCGAAGGTGTGAATGACCGATTGATAAAAAGACAAGGTATGGTTGTAGCATGCTAAGAGGTGATCGAAGCTATGGTGGGATGCAAAAATCCAAGTTTATGGCGAAGAACAATGCATGGATTTTACTTGGGATGAGTTCAAAACGGAGTTCTTCCAAGAGTACCGAACTTCGGCCGATCTTACTAGGCTTAAGGACAAATTACGTTCCTTGAGGCAAGGGTTGATGGATTTGAATACTCTTAAATCCGTTTACTTGTCGAAAACTCAATTTTGCCCGGAGTATGTCGGGAATAATAAAATGTTGAAGGAAGACTTTTACCGAATCTTGAATGATAATTATCAAGAGAAGATAAGCGTGAATGTGGTGAAGAGTTTTGATGAGTTGTTTGATATGGCCAAAGGTTTCGAGTCACTCATCTTGAGAAAGAGTGGCTTTACCTTCGGCAAAAAGAAGTTTGAAGCTACTAGTCATTCGAACTTTTCTAACAAGAAGCACAAGAAGGGCTCCGAGAGTGTTGGTAGTGTTAAGAAGGGTGCTTCCGGTGATTTTACTTATGCTTGCTACAATTGTGGGCAAAGGGGGCACATGGCTCGTGAGTGCCCGAAACAATCAACCACAACCAAGCTCACTTGTTTTAATTGCGGTAAAGAAGGGCATAAGAGGCCGGAGTGTCCAGACTTGCGGGGTGATCATGTTAAGAGGTTAGAGAAGGCGGCGGGCACGGCTAAGGGGCGGAATTATTTGATGACCAATAATGAGGCCAGGCACTCCAATGAAGTTGTCTCGGGTACTTTCATGGTTAACTCTAATCCGGCAAAGATATTATTTGATAGCGGTGCTAATTTGTCTTTTGTATCGCCTCGATTTGTGTCTAAGCTTAACAAACCGCTAGCTAAGTTAAGTCATCCTGTAGAAGTTGAAATAGCGGATGGTAAGACGGTGCTAGGGGTTGATGTGTGTAAAGATTGTAATGTTGTGTTTCGTACTGAATCGTTTAAAATCGATCTCATTCCGATGACTTTGGGTGAGTTTAATATTGTTGTTGGTATGGATTGGCTCGATCGTTATAGAGCCGATATTGCATGCCATGATAAGTTCATTCGTGTGAGAACCTTAAGTGGGGGAGAGTTGATTATTCATGGTGATAAACGAAGAAGACTCGTACCATTATGCACTTATGCACGGGCACGACGTTTTCTCAAGAGTGGTGGTGTATGTTATCTCGCTCATGTAGTTGATACTCGTGATGAGCCACCACCCATTCGTAAAATTCCGGTGGTTAATGAGTTTGAAGACGTTTTTCCGGATGAGTTACCGGGTGTTCCGGCGGAAAGACAAGTAGAATTTCGCATTGAGTTGGTTCCGGGAGCTACTCCCATTGCTAAAACTCCTTATCGTTTAGCGCCAACAGAAATTCAAGAGTTGTTAAATCAAACCCAAGAGTTGCTTGAAAAGGGTTTCATTCGACCGAGCTCCTCGCCATGGGGTGCTCCGGTTTTGTTTGTGAAAAAGAAAGAGGGAAGTATGCGGATGTGCATCGATTATAGGGAGTTGAATAAAGTGATGATCAAGAATCGTTATCCATTACCTCGGATTGACGATTTGTTTGACCAACTCCAAGGTGCAACGTATTTTTCTAAGATTGACTTACGGTCCGGCTATCATCAAGTGCGGGTCCGTGAGGAAGACATAGAGAAAACGGCTTTTCGAACGCATTATGGGCATTATGAGTTTGTAGTTATGCCTTTTGGTCTTACGAATTCACCGGCGGCATTCATGGATCTTATGAATCGAGTGTGCCAACCTATGTTGGACAAGTCGGTAATTGTGTTCATCGACGACATACTTGTTTATTCTAAGAGTATGAAGGAACATGAGCACCATTTGCGTGAAGTGTTGAAGACATTGCGGAAGGAGAAGTTGTATGCAAAATTCTCCAAATGTGAATTTTGGCTAAGGGAAGTTCAATTCCTTGGCCATATTGTGAATCGAGAAGGAATTCAAGTAGACCCGGGGAAGATAGAAACGGTGAAGAGTTGGGGACAACCGACTACGCCTACGAAAATCCGAAGCTTTCTCGGATTGGCCGGTCATTATCGTCGGTTTATCCAAGACTTTTCTAAGATTGCTTCTCCTTTGACGAAGTTAACGAGGAAGAATGTAAGGTTTAATTGAGAAAACGAGCAAGAAATTGCTTTTCAATTGTTGAAAGAAAAGTTGTGTCAAGCTCCGGTGTTAGTGTTGCCGGAAGGGGTAGAAGACATGAAGGTTTATTGTGATGCTTCTTTAAATGGGCTCGGGTGTGTTTTGATGCAAAGAGGTAAAGTCATCGCTTACGCCTCTCGACAATTAAAGGAACACGAAAAGAGATACCCGACTCACGATCTTGAATTGACGGCGGTGGTTCATGCGTTGAAAATTTGGCGCCACTACTTGTATGGTGTCAAGTGTACGATTTATTCGGACCATAAGAGTTTGAAACATCTCTTTACTCAATGAGATTTGAATTATCGTCAACGTAGGTGGATGGATGTGGTAAAAGATTATGATTGTGAGATACTTTACCATTCGGGAAAGGCGAACGTGGTCGCGGATGCGTTGAGTCGAAAGAGTCAACATCCGACGATACGAGTAGGATCGTTACGCATGATTATTACTAACGATTTCCTTGTATAGCTTGGTGAGATTCAAATAGAAGCGTATGTTCACAACAAGCATGAAGAGCGGATTGTGGGGTAAACGGAGTTCATTACCATGGGCTCGCGTGGTTTGTTGTCGTTTCAAGGAAGAGTGTGGGTACCTAAGATGGGTGGTAACCGACAAGTGCTACTAGATGAAGCACATAAGTCAAAGTATTCCATCCATCCGGGTGTAACAAAGATGTACTATGACTTGAAGAAAGATTATTGGTGGCCCGGTATGAAACGTGATGTGGTTAAGTATGTTGAACAATGCGTCACGTGTTTGCAAGTTAAAGCCGAACACCAAAAGCCGTACGGTAAGTTACAATCCTTGGAAGTCCCGAAATGGAAATGGGAGCACATTACCATGGACTTTATTACTAAGTTACCGAAGACAGCAAGAACCCAATATGATACGATTTGGGTGATAGTTGATCGATTGACGAAAAGTGCTTTGTTTCTTCCCATTCGGGAAACGATATCATCGGAGACTTTATCCAAGTTGTTTATCAAGGAGGTGATATCGAGACATGGGGTTCCTATATCTATTGTTTCGGATCGAGATACTCGTTTTACGTCCCGGTTTTGGAACAAGTTTCATGAAGATATGGGTACTCAATTGAAAATGAGCACGACGTATCATCCTCAAACGGACGGTCAAACCGAGCATACGAACCAAACGTTGGAGGATATATTAAGGGCGTGTATTATTGATTTTGGTGGAAGTTGGGATGAGCACTTGCCATCGGTGGAATTCTCGTACAATAATAGTTACCACACTAGTATTGGAATGCCACCGTATGAGATGCTTTACGGGCGTAGTTGTCGAACTCCCATTTGTTGGGGAGAAGTGGGTCAAAGAGAGATCGGGAGTTCCGATTTGGTCTTGGAGACGAATAGTAAGATTGAAATGATTCGGGCTCGACTTAAAGCGGCACAAGATAGACAAAAGTCTTATGCCAATAAAGGTAGGAGAACGATTGAGTTTCAAGAAGGTGACATGGTGATGCTTAAGGTTTCTCCATGGAAGGGTGTTATTCGGTTTCGAAAGCGAGGAAAGTTAGCTCCTTGGTTTATTGGTCCTTTCAAGGTTTCGGCACGTGTTGGTGAGGTTGCTTATCGACTAGAGTTACCCGAAGAACTTGCGGGAATCCATAACACGTTTCATGTTTCCCATCTTCGTAAGTGTCTTTCGGATGACTCGACTTGGGTGCCTTTAGATGAGATTACGTTGAATAACAAGCTAGAGTATGCGGAAGAACCGGTTGTAATCCTTGATGAGAAGGTTAAGATGTTGCGAAACAAGGAAATTAGAACTTTCAAGGTGCAATGGCGACATCGAAAGGGTTCCGAGTTTACATGGGAATCCGAAGAGTTTGTCTTGGTCTATCTTCCGGCTTGTCATGCGGCTTGGATCGCGAGGACGCGCTCCGATTCAAGTGGGGGAGAGTTGTTAGATCCCGTTTTTCCCGTACGTATCGAAAGGTGCATACTTAATCATTTGTACGTTTATAACTCGTTAGCTTACGCGTAAATATATGAATATATGTATAGATATATATATATATATATATATATATATATATATATATATATATATATATATATATATATATATATATATATGTGTGTGTGTGTGTGTGTGTGTGTGTGTGTGTGTGTGTGTGTGTGTGTGTGTGTGTGTGTGTACTTGATAATGTGTGCATAAGCAAGTCAATATGTGGGTTTTGATAGCGTTAAGTCTTGTGAGACTATTGTTGTGGGATAGGCGAATATAGGAAGCGGGATTTAAATGTACGAATTAAATAAAATCGAAATGTGGCTTAGGTTGTCGAACTGTTCAGGCATAGGCAAATGCCGCGCCGCGACGATCTGGGCCGCAACGCGACAAACAAAGGGAATCTGGGTCAGAAGTTGAGTTAAGAAGGGTCTATTTTCCTTTTATATGCCGCGCCGCGACAATTAAGGCCGCGCCGCGATAGTTCTGCTGAACTGGTGTCGGACTCAGCTCATTTTAAGGGAATTTAAGGGGCAAATTGGTAATTTGACGTGTAAGTCTGATGGGAGCATTAAATCTCAGCCACTTGTTCATTTAATGCAATTTCTTTTCCCTTTTCTTTCTATTTTCTCTCCCAAAACTTAAAACCCAATTGAATTAAAAGTGAGATTTGAGAGTGAAGGATTGAGGGTTGATCTTTGGAGCAAGAATTAAAGTTGTTCTTTTTGTCTCTAGCTACCCGTTGATAGTCTCGGTAAGTTCTAACTCTAAGTTTTGAGTTTTAATTGGTTAATGGCTAGGGTTTTGGTTACTAGAGACTTGTATGATCCTTTTGGGGGTAAAATGGGTGAATTTGGATTATGTTGTTGTAATGGAACCCTAATAACTATAATCTAGGGTTTGGTCTAATGGAAATGGGATTGTAAGTGCTGTTGGTGTTATTAAGCATTAAAAACTTGTGAAAATGATGATGAAATGGTAAATAGGTCATGTTTGACAAGTTTGAAAGAGTAAGTGTCAAAATGGGTCAAATAGAGTAATGTTGACCTAGTTTGGGTGAAATGGGTATGAATTACCCTAAGTTGCGATTAATTAATGTTAGTAGACTTAAATCACTAGCTTTAGTGATTTAATATGAGTCTTGCTCATTTATGGGCGGTCTTGAGGTAGGTGAGCTATTTAATGCAAATGGGTCACTAAATGCTTAAGTGATATGTAGTGTGGTAAGTTCCACTAGTTGTGTAATTAAATGTGTACTTATGTATTAGGTACGTTGCCTCGAAGTTTTGGAAGTGCATAATCATCACCGAAGTGTTAAGGTGAGTGGAATAATTATATGCGTGCATATATGATGTATTTATTTGTGTAGTTGAGTTGTGAAGTGTCGACGTGTTAAGACACCACTCCTCACGTGGCGAGTGAAGTGTCGATGTGTTAAGACACCACTCGGGAGTGAAGTATCGATGTGTTAAGATGCCACTCCGAGAGATGTAACGAGTGAAGTGTCGATGTGCTAAGACACCACTCGGGGTGAAGTGTCGAAGTGTTAAGGCACCACCCGGGGTGAAGTATCGACGTGTTAAGATGCCACCCGTGGGGTTAGTGTACGAAGTGTTAAGTGCACTAATGGTTGTTATGAACTCCGACGGTCTTTAAACACCACTCCTTCGTTCGTTTGGTTAACCATGGTTGTGTGTGTGTGGATTGTAGCATATTATATTGTTTAAACTATATGCTATTGTTATGCTAGCTCGTATGGTGGAAGGTTTAGTGTTATACTTGTGATGGTATGATTACTTATAATGCTAGAATGTATGCGGTAAATGCGTAAGTGATTGCAAGTAAGTAGGTTGTATATGTAAACGTATAATTGTTGCACTCACTAAGCATTAGCTTACCCCTCACGTTGTTTATCTTTTTAGATGCAGGTGTGGACAAGGGCAAGGGGGTTGTTGGGTACTAGGTGTCCCTTGATGATGTTATGTTGGAGCTTTTGGAAGTTGGCCTAGCGTTTTGGGTAGTTTAGTCCCAAACCATGCTCGATGTGTTGTTTGGTTTAAAACTATCATTTTTGTATTGGTCAAACTTGTATCACATTCGTTAATGGCCTTTGTGCCTTTTGTAAACACTAAACTTGTTGTATGTTTTAACGAAACGTGTGGAATGGTTTACATATTTAGTTAGCGCGTAAATGTGTATTATTTTAAAAAAAAAAATTATCGTATGGAATACGGGTTGGGTTGTTTCAAACGGCCTCGTTAAACGTCTTGCCTTAGCAAACGGGCCCTGCAAATGGCTTGCCAAACGGCCTGCAAGCCGTTTGCAGGCAAATTTTGTGCTTATTTAAAGGGTCTTTGTCATTCATTCCAACACACACTTCAATTCACTTCTTTCTCTCTCTTGTACAATATTAGTCATACTCTCAAGGACTTCGACTCCGTGCGGGAAACCTAGTACCCGGAGAAGAACGCCGAAGACTGTATTAGGAGCGGTCTGGAGTCTTGAAGTTGTCACTTTTGTATTCGGAACCCGTTTAATCTACTGGTACTTCTATCTCTTATCTTTATATAATCATTATGTTCTGTGATATTGTTACCATGATTAGCGAGTAGTTATCTTTAGTGTATGCTATGATGTAAGCAGTTATAATGCCGAAATAATGTTATGGTTTGTGTATGATGTTGAAATGCTTTCCGATTATGCTTTAAACTCAATCGCTTTTCAAACTAATAGAACGTAGTTATTGGCTCTGTTATTGGGAAGTCGCGAACCCCGATTCAGAATACACTATCTGTGTCACCTCTTGGTAAGAGAAGTCTATCGGATACAACGTAAGATCAACTGAGGCACACCGGTTGTAGTAAGTCTATCAAGCTTTGGATTCCGACTGAGGACTCTTTCGTAGTGAAACATCTGATTAGACCCTTAGTACATTGTCGGTCCAGACCATGCTAGTGTAGTCACCAAGCATATAAACTTCGTAAGTGCATGCTGAAGCACAGCGGTTGTTGTAAGCTGTACCTCTACTAAGTAAGGCCATAGAACCCGGTCAGTGTTGATTAGTACACTGCACCATAACGCCCTCTCAAGCATTGCACCCCGCTTGAGGGATTCTTAGTTAATTAAGGAACTGTTTGTTTAGACACATAAAGGATTGGACCGTTAGGATAACCGAACGTGTTCATGGAAGTCAGCTTGACTTGGCCAGGCCATGGTGTTCTTTGTGGTTAAACTCTTTATAAGGGCCTAACTATCTTTTAAACCCAATCATTAACGAAAGCATTAAAACACATCACGTCTCTCGGATATGGTAAACCATGTATTCTATTATGCTTAAGAAAGTTTAGACCATTGTGGAATGTAAATACGTCACCCAACCGAGTCGCTTAATTGGATGAGCCGTCTGAACGTGTATGCCTGTAGTCAGACTGCACGGGCGTCGGGGGTAAGGGACGTTGCTGTCTATTCAGAATCTTCAAGCCTAACGCAGTACCCAGTGACATGTCTTATGACAGGGGCGTTTAGGACCAGTGTAATGAATACAAGGCCTCTGCCTATTCATGAGCCAGCATTCCATAATCTCGACAGAATAACTGATGAAATCATAGTATGCACTCACTTTAACCTTATCTGAATTACGAATTTTATCGCATTTACTTTATCTGTCTTATAAATTAGAAAATTCCAAAATTAAGTAACCACTACTCCGTCATAACTATCTTAGGCTTAAATATAGGTTCGATTCTACTAATATCTCAAAAATACGACTCTAGGTCATACTTCCCTTACTCATGCTAAGGAGTAGTATGATTTAGGCCCCGCTAAATATAAATTTAAAACAGTACCACCCCCTGGTGGTTGATTCTGGCGCGCTGCTGCCCGACGACACCGCACAAATAAAACCGTCCGTTTCGGCCGTATCAAGCTTGTGAGGGGGAACATATACATCATTGACGGTTCCATATCGCTTGAAAAAAGTTCGAAGGTCATTGACATTCCAGTGTTCAGGATGATTGAAAAATAGAATTGAAGTAAGGTGAATCGGTTTGTTTTGAGGTTGTTTCTGAAGGGGGGGTGTTGTTTGGGAAGGTTGCATAAGATTTGTTGGAGGTGAAAGAAGTTTTTTGTTCATCAAGATGGTTACCGTATTTTCTAATTAATCTGTGAAAGTGGTCAAAATTGTGAACATGTTTGGATCTATTTTTGTGTTTCCTTTCTACACGTATCCATTCTCCTTCTTCAAATCGGTGTTACGTTATTGTTTTCATCGCATATTAGAAACTATTATACCATTTTTTGAATTTTCAATGAATATTCATTAAACCGCTTAATCTAGTGGATATGAATATTGATGGATAAAATGAGATTAAATGGATATGGATATGAATAGGGCATCACCTGATACATATTGGATCCATTGCCATCCGTAATTGACGCTAGTGATCACCCATTTCGACACTATTTAACCCAAATGGGTCAAGTACCCAAATGGTCTTCAAAATGACCTTGAATAAGCACTGGAATAAGGGCATGCTTGGTTGGGGGTATTGGATCATAAGGAATGAGTATGATAATAATTGAAGGTGCTTGGTTGTTTATAATAGGAATTGGCATTACCTTAAACTAGTTAACGGGGCATTACCCACTAAATTGAGAGGAATGGTAATCATTATGTATCTAACTTAAATCCTAAATATACGGACGTAATTTTATAGCTTCCATGTAGTTCTATAACTTCCATGCTTTACATATATTGTAATTGTATAATTTTAATTATAAATATGATATTATTCTATAAATTAACAATGGTGGTATACGTAAAACTAGTTTAAAAGGATATTACGTCAAGATTAATTATAGCATTTCAAATACTGTTACTAACTTACATAAAATTTCAATCTTCTAACTACGGTGTTTTAATTCATATTCTTATTATTATTTTTATATTACTTTTATTAATATTAATATTATTTTCAATATCTAAATCATAACTTATCATTACTATTATATAATAAAACATTAAACAAGCAATAACAATACAATAGGAATTCTCATTGCATTCCCATTATCATTCTCTTTCTCAATACCATTCTCATTCCCCTCTTCAACCAAGCACGCCCTAAGTTTCAATTAAACAATGATAATGGCTTAAGTTCACGAAAAAACTAATCTTAATCTACCATGAGTTACTATAAGCTTCTGTGTCAAACATCATCCATAATCTATGATTTCAAGACATAAGTTAGTAAAACCATATTTATTTTATGAATTTTTATAACAGCTTAATTATTTGTACGTACAATCGGTTACTAATTTTATGCTGACGATTACTATATTGTACAACTATTTATGTGTGTTAATAACTACGTAAGAGACGTCCCTACAAAAATTGTTATTTTATTCTATTGTTTTCAAAGAAAGTTAAAAGTTATGAATTATTCTTAGGAAAATACTAACGACAACTTTTAGGATTGTCGTTAAGGTGCCTAAAAACGTTGAACAATTTAATAACTGTCACATTAAAGTCAAACGTAACTGTCATGTACAAATTATATATGGATCTTAAAGACAACCCTAAGGGGTATCGTTAATTACCATTTTCATAATTAATTTTATATATTATATATATATATATATATATATATATATATATATATATATATATATATATATATATATATATATATATATATATATATATATATAGGGGTAGGATCAATGGGGAAGTAACCAATCGGGGGGAGCGGGGGAAGCAAAAAAAATCTTTTTTTTTGTCGTTTTTTTGGAAATTTTTTTTCCGACATCAAGATCACACGAAAATATGAACATTTAGAAGAGACACTTCGTGATGAATGTTATTATTTAGGCGGGAAAACGATCGACAAAAATAACATTCAAGATAATATTGTTCGTGAAGAATATGAACGTTTTTTTTCTTCATGTTTACTGGTTTAGGGTTTAGGGTTTAGGGTTTGATGTTTTGGGTTTATTCCATAAACCCAAAACATCAATCCCTAAACCCTAAACTCTAAACCGTTCGTGTTAAAAACTCAATCTAAATCCTAAATCTAAACCTTAAATCTAAACCCTAAACCCTAAATTTCTAAACCCTAATATCTAAACCATATAAACCCTAATATCTAAACCCTAATATCTAAACCCCAATAGCTAAAACCTCAACATACGCTCGAAAAACATGATAATTGTTATATATTACTTCTTCGAGCGTTTTTCCGCCAAAATAAAAACATTTATCACAAAGTGTCTCTACTAAATGTTCATATTTTCATCCCATCTATAATGTTCGTGAACAGGGTTTTTTCAAAAAACGAAAAAAAAAAAAAAAGTTTTTGCTTCCCCCCGCTTCCCCCCGATTGATTACTTTCCTCTTGATCCTACAACTATATATATATATATATATATATATATATATATATATATATATATATATATATATATATATATATATATATATATATATATATATATATATATATATATATATATATATATTATTTTATTATTATTATTTATTTATTTATTATTATACATACTAAATGCGATGAAACAGTCCAATGTTCACACTGGCACAAGTGTAATTACTTCCAACTTCTAGCCTACTTTCACATCCTAATTATTACTTTTCACTTTACTTATTTTCCTACACTTTACTTATTTTCCTAAACTTTATCCCCCTTATTTTCCAAACCTTACTTTGTCAATCCTACTTTCCTAAACGTTCAAATAATCGAGCATTAACCGTTACCCAAACATTCAACGAACCACCCATTAACTGATGAAAACCACCTCGCACCGACGCGCGGGCTATCAAATCCTAGTTAATCTCAAAGTATGTTATTAATGAAGTGTATTAAAATCTTGTACGTAGAACTATATATTTATTTTAAAGTGATGGTTACAAAATGATAGAAGACTTTTAACGTTTAAGCACTTTAACAAAATCAAAAATCATATATCAAAAATGGATTCAAGAAACTAAGTACCCAAAATGAAACTGCACGAGGGATGGTCAAAGAGCGGGTTTAACGGTGAGCCATATTTTTAGTATTTCTTTGTTACCAGATTAATTAAAATTTAAAACTAAAATTAAATTAAGACGTACATGATCTTCTCGATCTCCTTGAATTTTTCCACGCCTATAATCATAATCATCTCTGTAAAAAGCATTTTGTCTTCTTCATTTGCTCAATACATTCATTCATTTCTTTTTATCAATAAACTCAAAGGTAAATTATCTGTTATTCAAGCACAAATTATTATTTGTTTTACTCGGTGATTTATTTAATCGCAATGTGTTACGTGCAATTCTGATTTCCACTTCTAATAACAATGAATGTGTATACGTACTTATGGATGTATTTGTCCATGCCAGAGTTTTATTGGTGAGAAAAAAAAAAAAAGCAATATGCTTCTTATTTCATTTTCGTTCTTATCAAACATATTAGTAATAAGTCACAATCATTCAAAATTATTTTCTTTTCTAGCCAATACCGATTAAAAAATTTATACTATGGATAAAATTTTGTTTGGAATATGGAATGTAACAACGTTGGCTAATCAAATGGGAGTGATTCATACATGACATATTTTTATCCGTACACCACTAAACATATTTTATATGTTGTACATTGCTTTATGTTATTGTATTGTACAACGTTTAAAGGTGTTGTATGGTTCACCCTTATCGCATGTGTCCTTTTTCACCAATTTCTCATTTATATTCAACCATTTCGAATACGTTTGCTGATAGCAATTTATGTGTGTAGACATGTTCGATCAAGCACAACACCCAAGTGTTTCCCAGAAGCTAGCCGGGAGTATTCTCGAGTCAAGCATGACCCAATTCCATACTTGTGACAATGGCTTACAACAGCCACAACTGTATCAAAGACGTTTTCATAACAAAAACTACACAAATGCTGCATTTCAGTACCCAATGCAGCCACTTCCCATAATGACCAAACCAATTCCTATTTGCGCTCAAGCCCCAGCCGAAAAAGGGTTTTCAGGGTTCGCTATTGATTTTCTTATGGGCGGAGTCTCTGCAGCCGTATCAAAAACAGCTGCAGCCCCTATTGAACGTGTTAAGCTGTTGATCCAGAACCAAGATGAGATGATCAAAGCCGGTCGGTTGTCTGAACCATACAAAGGAATTGTTGACTGTTTTGGCCGAACCGTTAAAGATGAAGGCCTTTTTTCATTGTGGCGAGGCAACACTGCTAACGTCATCCGTTACTTCCCTACTCAGGCTAGTAATGAAAATTTGAAATTCTTGTGTTTTCAGGTTTCCATTAAGTGACAATAGTGAGTTTTAAGTGCTTGAATAAACCATTCCGTTTTTATGATCATGTGATTATCAAGACAAATAACCACTTTTAATTAATGCATTTTTATGTGGAAGTGAAAATTTGATCACTTATTTATCTGGGCCGGACCAACTAAGGGTCAATCGGTGTCAGCCGCCCCCGACGACCCAAATTTATTTCAGTTTATTTATGTGTAAAATTTGGACATTCAGTGTAGTTATTTGTTAAAAGTCGATATTTTGTCCCCGTTTACTTTTTTAAAATTTTTTAACATTTTGCACTAGTCGGAAAAAAATTCTTGGATCCGCCACTACAGGCATTTTTTTTTTTTTTTTGAATGTTTGGCATCAGTAGATCATTTATTTCAACGACCCTCATCATTTGCACGTATCACACACGTTCGGGCGGAAACCTGAACTCGATCGACGGTATCCGGGAAAACCATTCGGGCAGTGTTCCTGGGTAGAGGTCCGTGAACGAATCCGGTAAAACCTCCCTATATGATCAATATATACTAGCATTATTATTGGTGTTCAATTGTTTAAAAGAAAATCATGTCATCCCTAAGGATCGAACCCATGACTTCTCCCTAAGAAAATTACGGTGTTCAATATATGCCACTACAGTCATATTGACATAACTTAAAGATTTTTAGTCATTTTCGGTATTAATTATGATCAGATTTAGCAAAATAAAACAATATTTTTTGACTTGCAGTCTTTATTATCCAAACACTATAATTGCAGATGGTAATATTGATGGATTTCAATACATAAACAAAGTCACAAACCCATTTTGTTACATATAAATTCGTGTGTATATGTATATATAAAGCGGAAGCAATTTCAAGTTTATGCATGTAAAGTTTAACCCTTTAAATTTGAAATCCATTAAAGATCTAGTCTTGAAAATACACTTAAATGTAAATAGAGCTAGTTAGATGTTTATACCTACTCCAAAATGGAGGTGAAGAACTAGGATGAAGAAGATGATGTAGATGAAGAAAACTTCTAACTTGAAGCCTCAAATCTTTGATACCCACAAGCAATAATCAACACCCAAGACTTGGTTAGGATTTTAGACACTTAATTACTTGCAAAAATCAACCAAGAATCCCTTGAAGAAAGGAGAGGAAATTGCAAATATTATTTTCAAAATGCTAGAGTCAAAGAGTGTGTTAAAGTTGCACCAATGCATGTGTATTAGTCATAATTATATGGAGTAATCAAGGAAGGGTGGTTGGCACCTAGGAGCCTTCAAAAAAATGGCCCCCCACCCCTTCCATTTATTTTATATTTTATTACATATTTATAAAACATACATGCATTTAGTTGTAAGTATTTTATTTTATAAGCCTTTTATAAAATAAAATGCAACACACATATGTTACATACACTTTATATTATTTATAACCTATATAAATAATATACAACATGTAGTAACTTATAATTATCCAAATAATTATATCTAGCATTTATTTTAGAAAACCAATTTCTAAAATTCAAGTGTCGTGTATTTGCTTTAATGATCCGATTGTCAAAACAAATACATAAAGTGTTGATAGCTTGTTATTGGGTATGACCCGACTTGGATCACAACATGTAAGCCACATTAATTTATTATGTCTCTCGGGCACAAGAAAATCCTTCAATCTCCCACTTGCACGAGAAACATAAGGAATTAATGCAAGTGACAGATACCACCTAACGACCGTCCATCACCCCCAACATGTTATGACTTAGTGCCATTCAATAACATCATCCCTTTCGAGTTTCCATTTCGAATATGATTTAGGTGAATCTTTCAATATATCCTTTTGCCCTAGATGTCATGTTAAATCCAAGAGACATAGAATGATCACTCTCTTATAGATTTAACTTTGTCAGGCCTTAGACATCTGACTCTCAACGAATAAGAGGGACAAATTCCATCTTGACTACATACGTCCTAGACATTACACTTCGTACCATACCTGAAACCTCCCTTATGTACTACCATGTTTCAGAATAGCGAAGGAAAGAATCAAGGCACAATATTCGGTGAATATCTGAACCCAATATGTGTCTCAGGTCAGAGGATATAATGATATTCTCCTTTACTCAAGATTACATGTGATCAACCACAAAGGTTCCATATAGTAATCTTGAGAGCGGGTCTTCCAATATTTGTGTCCCACAAATATCTATGAACCTTGGTTGCAACCTTGCCCTACATTCACCATTTGAATGTTAACCAATCCAAGTTCATAATAGTCTAGACCTCACACTTGTTCCCACAAATGTGATCAACTACGGAATTTAGAATAATAATTTATTCATGGATAAAATATGCTAAATTGGAACATGACTCATAATTTAAATTAATACCATAATTATATTAATGAGTTTGAACTAATTCGTTCCGTTACAATACATAAAGTAGATCAATTCCAATCACTAGAATGTCGAAGCCCTAATGCACAAACATGTCCCTCATGTTTTGGCCCATGTAAAAGCTTCGTGAGTGGATCCGCAACATTTTGATCTGTGTGAACTTTGTGAATACATATCTTTCCCTTTTCAACCTCATCCCTAATGTAGTTGAATCTCCGCTCAATGTGACGAGTCTTTTGATGAGCACGAGGTTCCTTGATTTGAGCAATCGCACCCTCGTTGTCACAAAAGATCTCAAGAGGGTCCTGAATGGAAGGGACCACTCCTAAGTCGTCGATGAATTTCTTCATCCATGCAGCTTCCTGAGCTGCCAATGAGGCGGCAATGTACTCCGACTCTGTAGTGGATAACGCAACAACTTCCTGTTTCGCACTCTTCCAAGAGACCGCACCACCATTTAACATGAATACATAACCGGATTGTGACCGAGAGTCATCTCGATCAGTTTGGAAACTCGCGTCCACGTAACCTTTTACAACGAGTTCCTCCTCACCAGACCCATATATTAGAAACATATCCTTAGTCCTTCTAAGGTATTTCAATATACATTTAACCGCAGTCCAATGACTATTTCCTGGGTTATTCTGGTATCTACTTGTCAAGCTTAGAGCGCATGACACATCCGGTCTAGTACATATCATTGCATACATGATAGACCCAATAGCAGATGCGTATGGGACTTTCTTCATTCTCTCTTGTTCATCTTTCGTGGTAGGACACTGAGATGAACTGAGAACGGTTCCTCTTTGAATAGGTACCAAACCTTTCTTAGAGTTTTCCATCTTGAACCTTTTCAAGACCTTATCAATGTATGTACTTTGACTTAAGCCTATCAATCTCTTGGATCTATTCCTATAGATTCCAATCCCCAATATATATTGTGCTTCTCCAAGATCCTTAATGGAGAAGCAACTTTTTAACCAAGTTTTGACCTCTTGCATTGTGGTTATATCATTCCCAAATAATAATACGTCATCCACATATAGCACAAGGAACATTATGGAGCTCCCACTAGCCTTCTTGTATACACAAGCTTCATCACCATTTTTAATAAAGCCAAATTTCTTTGCCTCTTCATTAAAACGATGATTCCCCTTATGTATGTATCCAAGTTTCCATGTATGTCGGTTTTCATCTTGAAAATCCACTTGCAATCAACTAGCTTAGAGCTAGGAGGTTGCTCAACAAGTTCCCAAACTTGGTTTTCATACATGGATTGCATCTCGGCGTTCATGGCTTCCTGCCATTTATCTTTATCTATCCTTGATAAAGCATCTTTGTAGTTTGTCGGTTCATCCAAATCAACCGTATAGCAACCATCCACGAGAAACCCATATCTCTCGGGAGGATTACTAATCCTACTAGATCTTCGAACGTCTTGTGTACCTTGATCATCCACTTGATCATTTTCAGCATCCTCATGTTGAGTGCTAGTGTCAACCAATTGTGTATCATCGGCTTGATCTTGTACCTCTACAAGATCTATTTTTCTTTCACCATCACCTTCCATAAGGAACTTGGTTTCAAGGAATTCCGCTTTCCGAGCTACAAATACCGTTTGCTCGGATGGATCATAGAAGTAATATCCCATGTCATCTTTGGGATATCCTATGAAGATACACTTTGTGGATCGAGCATGTAGCTTATTTGCTACATAACGCTTAGGATAAGCTTCACATCCCCATACTTTCAAGTATGAAAGAGAAGGAGGTTTTCCAAACCACATCTCATGAGGAGTTCGTTCCACTTTCTTGGTTGGGGCCATATTTAAAATACGAGCCGCGGAGCTTAGACAATAACCCCAAAATGATAGAGGTAACGAGCTTCTAGCCATCATAGATCGAACCATATCCATTAGGGTTCGGTTCCTCCTTTCGGATACTCCATTAAGTTGGGGTGTTCCGGGTGGAGTAAGTTGTGAGATGATCCCACAACTCCTAAGATGATCTTGGAAGGCATCGCTTAGGTATTCACCTCCTCTATCGGTACGAAGTACCTTGATTGTCCTATTGAGTTGATTTTGTACTTCGTTTTGATATTCTTTGAATGCTTTAAACGTTTCGTCCTTGTGTCTTAGTAAATAGACATATCCGAAACGACTAAAGTCATCAATGAAAGTAACAAAGTATCTTTCACCATTCCTAGTTATGGGTTTAAAGGGTCCACATACATCCGAATGTATTAAACCCAATAAATCTTTAGCCCTTTCATGAGTGCCTTTGAAAGGTGCTTTAGTCATCTTGCCTTGTAAACAAGATTCACATACATCAAACGAATCCATTTCATTTGATTTCAAAAGTCCATTCCTTTGAAGTGTATGCATTCGGTTCTTGTTTATATGTCCAAGGCGACAATGCCATAAATAGGAATCACTCAAATCCCTTTTGAGTTTCTTGGTGCTAGTATGGTATATTGAGCTATTAGATGATGCATCATCATGAACCAATTCATAAATTCCATTTGAAGGCGTAGCCTTGAAATAGAATATATCATCTTTAGAAAAATGGATATCATTATCAATAAAATTAACATTGAAACCACATTGTCTTAAGCGAGAAATAGAAATAATGTTTCGACATAAATCCGGTGCATACAAAACATTTTCTAAAATAAGCTCCAATCCACTTGGAAGCTTCAAAACAAATTCTCCTTGAGCTTTAACATGCACCTTTGCACCATTGCCCATATAGAGACTTGATGTTCCCGCTTTATGATCACTTCTTTTGAACCCCTGCAAAGAATTGCAAATATGAGTTCCACATCCCGTGTCTAATACCCATGTATTAGAAGAAGTAATACTAAGCTCTATATATACCATATATATATTACCTGAGGTTTGCCCTGCATCCCTCTTGTCCTTCAACTCTTTAAGATAGACCGGACAGTTTCGTTTCCAATGACCCATCTCACCGCAACCGAAACATGGGTCTTCCTTGGGGTTTGCCTTCTCGGCTACCTTTTGCTTCTTGGCCTTGTTGATGGTTGGGGTAACCATCTTCCCCTTCCCTTTGCCTTGATGGACGGGTCCTTTTCTCTTAGCCACCTTTGGCTTAGAGGTGTTACCTTTAGACCCACCTTGATCGATTGCTAACACGGGTAAAGCTCTTTTACCCATGCTTGTTTCCGCCGTCCTAAGCATACCATGAAGCTCACCTATGCTCTTATCCATCCCATTCATGTTGTAATTAATTACAAATTGATCAAACCTCTTTGATAGGGAGTTAAGGATAAGATCGGTGGCTAACTCATTAGATATGTTAAGGTTGAGACGGTTAGCACGATCGATAAGGCTTTTCATCTTAAGTACATAAGATGAAACCGATTGGGATTCGTCCATACGACAAGCATGAAGCGCCCGAACCGTTTCGAAACGCTCAACACGTGCTTGTTGGAGAAACATCTCCTTCAATTGTGTTATCATGTCGTAAGCGCTATGATGCTCGAAATCCTTTTGGAGTTCGGGTATCATAGTCCCAAGCATTAAGCATGAGACTTGAAGGGAGTCGTGGCAATACTTATCGTAAGAGGCCATTGCCTCCACATCACTCTCATCCGGTTGGTCGGGAATGGGGTCCTCAATCACATACATTTTATCCTCTTGTTTGAGGACAATCCGAAGATTGCGGAACCAATCCATAAAATTTGTATGGTTGAGTTTGTCTTTCTCGAGGAGAGACCGTAACGATAGGTTGTTAAAGTTAAGTGGTGCGTTGTTCATGTTGTTGTTGTTATTAGCGGCCATCTACAAAATTCAACAAAGTTCTTTTAAGTATCGATTTGGATTTAATAAACAATACCCTTTTAATTTGTTTTATTAAATATTAGAATCCAACGGTAAATCAAATTTCGGTTAGGTGACCTTTATCCCGTCATTTGATTTAGCTAGGTAGTCATAATGACAATTGCAATCCTTTTGCAACTTCTAAGTTATGGGATCATGCAATCCTTTTGCATGGCATATTAATCCCATCAACGCCTATTTGTTCCTCATGCTTCGGTGACCCTAAGTTCATGATTCCCAAATCAAGTCGTCCTACTTGTGTAGACATGTAGACTTAACATACAAGTGGTTAGGTGACCTTTATCCCACAAGCATGCAAAGTGTACTTTATTCATATTAGTTCACTCATGACGGTTAGGTGACCTTTATCCCATCATGAGATTCCTAATATGTCTAAGTGTTTTCACAAAAGGATGGCGTTTAACTTGTTTATCTTGTATTAGTAAAGGGATTTTAGGTTTTCTACATTCTAGTTTAGAAAACAAAGTGCTATACACCAACATGCATTTGGTGTGTAGTATGTTTATGAAAAACCCATTTTCATGTGCCTTTTAGTAACCAATTACTAGTTTTAACCATTTCATTACCTTTTTAAATAAACCATTTTATTCAAGTCTAATAACCAATTATTAGTGTCATTTTGTTATGTTTTATTATAACCATTTTATAATGTATTATGCAAGTGTAATCATGTGATGATCTTGTAGCAACCAAACATACAAACATACACAAACATGCATAGCAAAGTGTTCACAATCAAGAGCCATTTTGGTAGACATTTGTTTAGCCAATAAACAAATGTCACCTAAGGGGTTAAACCAAAGTAAGAGATTTTACCAAAATCTCCCACTTAATCTTGTAATCTTCAAAACTTCATCTTGTAATCTTCTTCATGAATCTTCACTTTCATTTTACAAAATCATATCCTAATACAATTTTTCTAGAAAATGAAATAACAACCTATTCTATTTTACAAACCAAAATAGAACAAATTACATACAAAATACAAGATTAATTACAACTTTTACAAACCAAAATTACAAAATAATTACAAGCCATATGAATGAATATTACACCCATGAATAATCACCAAATCAATCAACCAAACAAACACATGGCCTAGGCTCGATTGTGAACAACAACATAACATCAAACATGGCCAAAACTTGAAATCCCAAACCCATTTTTGGGACCAAATATTTCGGCCATCACCATACACCCACCAAAACTCAATATTTTTACATTCTACTTTCATGCATGTTGGTAGATTGTAAAGAAAGTGAGTTTACTAGCCAAAAACAAGAAGCATATTAACAAGACTTTGGCTCTAGATACCATTGATGGATTTCAATACATAAACAAAGTCACAAACCCATTTTGTTACATATAAATTCGTGTGTATATGTATATATAAAGCGGAAGCAATTTCAAGTTTATGCATGTAAAGTTTAACCCTTTAAATTTGAAATCCATTAAAGATCTAGTCTTGAAAATACACTTAAATGTAAATAGAGCTAGTTAGATGTTTATACCTACTCCAAAATGGAGGTGAAGAACTAGGATGAAGAAGATGATGTAGATGAAGAAAACTTCTAACTTGAAGCCTCAAATCTTTGATACCCACAAGCAATAATCAACACCCAAGACTTGGTTAGGATTTTAGACACTTAATTACTTGCAAAAATCAACCAAGAATCCCTTGAAGAAAGGAGAGGAAATTGCAAATATTATTTTCAAAATGCTAGAGTCAAAGAGTGTGTTAAAGTTGCACCAATGCATGTGTATTAGTCATAATTATATGGAGTAATCAAGGAAGGGTGGTTGGCACCTAGGAGCCTTCAAAAAAATGGCCCCCCACCCCTTCCATTTATTTTATATTTTATTACATATTTATAAAACATACATGCATTTAGTTGTAAGTATTTTATTTTATAAGCCTTTTATAAAATAAAATGCAACACACATATGTTACATACACTTTATATTATTTATAACCTATATAAATAATATACAACATGTAGTAACTTATAATTATCCAAATAATTATATCTAGCATTTATTTTAGAAAACCAATTTCTAAAATTCAAGTGTCGTGTATTTGCTTTAATGATCCGATTGTCAAAACAAATACATAAAGTGTTGATAGCTTGTTATTGGGTATGACCCGACTTGGATCACAACATGTAAGCCACATTAATTTATTATGTCTCTCGGGCACAAGAAAATCCTTCAAATATAACCATTTGTTATTTAACTCATCATTATAATCTTTCAAAACGCATATGTTAACAACGTGCTTATATAAATTTGTGAAATGCAGGCTTTGAATTTTGCATTCAAAGATTACTTTAAAAAGCTTTTCAACTTCAAGAAAGATAAAGATGGTTACTGGATATGGTTTGCGAGTAATTTAGCATCTGGAGGTGCTGCCGGTGCATCTTCACTGTTTTTTGTTTATTCGCTCGATTACGCAAGAACTCGTTTAGCGAATGATGCCAAGTCAGCAAAGAAAGGCGGAGGAGGAAGACAATTTAACGGAATAATTGATGTCTACAAGAAGACGTTAGCCTCTGATGGAATCGCTGGGCTTTATCGTGGATTCAACATTTCGTGTGTTGGGATTATTGTTTATCGTGGTTTGTACTTTGGGTTATACGATTCTTTGAAGCCCGTCCTTCTCACTGGAAAGTTACAGGTAACTAAGCTTGCATTTGATTTCTCGATTCGTTTGAAGAAAAACCTTGTGTGTTTATCAAATGTGGCAAAATGGGCGGGTCAGACACATTGGATAGGAGTCAAAACGGGTAACTTTTTTCACGAATCGAAATAGGTTGTTTATGTGTCTAAATTATAGTTTATCAATACTGTTGATGATGGTAAATATGATTAGAAATATCTAAATATGAACAATAAAAATACTTAAATATGAGATTTTAGAGGTTTTCGTACCAAAGCTTTTATACTCCACATGTTTGACTCATTAAAACTGATAAGCAGATAAGATTTTTCTTGTTCAGGCTACTCGAGGAAGGAAATATATTTACTCGGATATACGCGGCCTAACTGGGTTATCCTGTGATCATTTTGACACTTTTCCCTAATCCCTAGTCACCGCAAAATGCTAGTGAAGTTTGAACCTACTTTTATTATGATACTTGGTTTAAACCCGTTTGAATCATTAACTTTATAAAATTATGTTCTCTTTTTTAGAACGACAGCTCGCACACCAACACCTATTAATTCACCAATATGCTCACGACGGGGCTTGAACCACCAACCTCTTTGGTTGAAAGGCTCCTCAAATACCGCTAAGCTATAAGCCCTTTGGTTGATGAAATTATAATCTTAAGCACTAAAACTTTTCTGCTTTTTGACCTGTTAGAGAAACAATATAACTAAAAACTATCTTTTTAACATTAATGATTAATTTTGGATCTACTTGGGGTGTTTTTCAGGATAGTTTCTTTGCGAGTTTTGCACTTGGTTGGTTGATAACAAATGGTGCTGGGGTTGCATCGTATCCAATTGACACTGTACGAAGAAGAATGATGATGACGTCTGGTCAAGCAGAAAAGTACAAGAGTTCAATGGATGCATTCACTCAGATCTTAAAGAAAGAAGGATATAAGTCTCTTTTCAAGGGTGCTGGTGCAAACATTCTTCGAGCCGTTGCTGGTGCTGGTGTGCTCTCCGGTTATGACAAATTGCAGCTGCTCATCTTTGGCAAGAAGTATGGCTCAGGTGGCGCTTAAGTCGGCTATGGTGTCTTCTTCTTGCAGTATGGTGATGAAAAAGGTTATGAGTTTTTTTATGATACAATTTATTAGAGTTTTTTTTTTTTTTTTTTTTTTTTTTTTTTTTTTTTTTTTTTTTTTTTAATAAATGGGTTGGTTAACAATCTTTACCGAGTATTTTATCTACAATTCTGATTTTTGATATGGATACATTTTGTACTATTTTATATTGTGTGGCATGGTTGGAACATACTTGAACAAGTTTTGGTCTGAAATCGATACTAGTATTTAAGGATGATGTTCCGCAGTTTGATGATGTACATTGTGTACTTGTTTGTATCACAAAGGTTTGTGATGTATGGTTGAGTGGATGCGCAAATGTGCTTACCTAACAAGGGTTCAATAAGTAGATCTATGAAAAAGTCAAGAGTTTCGCAGCTCAAGCTTGGCTTTAGGGATGATTTTCAAGTTTGAATCTAAAGCTTAAGAATGCGTAATTCAATTTTATTTCGAGAACTTGATATGGTTGACACTTGAACGACTAATATAACTTGATTAGGTTGCTACCACCGTTAAATATGATATTGTCTGCATAACTTGAAAAATTCGATTGGAATTTCAGTTAAGTGCTTCTAAACTCAATCTCCACTAGTTCATTCTAGCCTTTTTTGTGTAATCGATCCCGAACTCATTAGGTTTATCAAAAAATACCATCAAAATCGAATCATACAGATACCATTGTAAAAACTGACTCACTGTGAAATCATTTTCCTAACTCAAAAATGTGGACTTTTGCTTGTGTTTTGGCAACACTTTCATTGCGAAATCCAAGTACAAAATTGAAAGATTGTAAATTGTTGATTTCATTCCATACGATACGTGAGTATATATACAACTCAGATATCCTCTCGAGCCTAATCACTTGCTAACAAACTATGCACTATATCATGAGTGTGTATCTCTTCCTATTACATAGACTATACTAATAAATACAAGGGTTAAAGCCATAAATAGGCTATATATTTTCATTTTTGTCCCAATATAGGCTATATATTCCGAAAAATACCAATGTAAGTTATATACTTTCAAAAAGTGTACTCATATCAACAAAATTGACCTGCTACCTGTTAAACCTGTTAAAATAACTTTCATCTCCATCTTCATCTTCATTAAACTATACCAACCCTAAATTATAAAAACCCTAAATTAAATTTCGGCAAATCTGAAAAGTAATCACACACAAATGATCCCTGAACTTTCTGAGCACGATTCTAACACCTATTTGCCACCAATTTGCTGATTAAATACTCATATTTGAAGAATTGAGCAAAAAACGTAAAAGCGAGAATACGATCTTAAATTTTGAATTCGATCTGAGATGCTTCTCCAATGAAATTGATGATTCAAACAGTTTCTCTTGATGATTTCAAACATATATGCACTTTTACAATTCGTTTTAACACATTAGATCAGTCTGTCAATCGGTTTTAAATTCCGGCAATAAAACTTCAATTTCCGGCCAAAATTGATGTTGTATACGTGACCTCAAGGTTGACGAAGGTTTCTGTAATGTATGTGAACCTCTAACACCTTTCAATTCGATCTAATAACAGCTGAATCGAATTGTTGCCTAAAAGTCAACAAAAGTCAAATATCTTATGTATATGTACATAAACGTAACTGGTTGAATATTTGGATGCATAAGGCTTTCAAGATTGCACGAAGTATTATTATTATTATTATTATTATTAAGCCTTATGCATTAAATATTTTACTTTAGTTAATTAGTTTACATGTAGAAGGCTTTCAAGATTGCAGGTGTTAAAAATGGAGTTTTGTAAACATAGAGAAAGGAGATGGAAAGAAAGAAGACGGAACACTTGAAATACCTAAAATACCCTCATTTGTTTTTCTTTCAGGTTAAAAGATTTAGTGTGTTTATATTAGTACATAATTTGAAAGTTTATGACCTACAATAGTATTTATTTGGGTATATAGCCTACATTGGGACAAAAATAAAAGTATATAGCTAATTTATGACTTTAACCCTAAATACAATATACTTAACATATATACAAATATAGTTTAATATACACCCTCAACCGAGGCGGGAGAGGGCGTATGCTTAGACTTTCCCTGAAATCACAAATAGGACACGAGGTAATCCTTTGTTGAAGATAGGCAACCTGAAAACGTGTAGGGACATGCAAAATACAAACTTGACAACGAGCAACTTTCTCACAAACGAGATACTTGAAAATCACAAACGAGATACCCTCTGTATTTCAGCTTTTGCACTAAAACGAGATACTATGGATTGACGTTTGTGTAACATCCCGCCTTTTTCCATTTACTTTTCCGTTATACTAATATAAAGTCCGTTATATGTTTATAACATCTCCCGTTGATACGCGTTTTAAATTATCTCGTTTAGGTAATTCCCGCACCCGAACGAAAGTTGAGGGACTAAACTTGACAAGGGATCAAACCCTTGACTAGGTCAAAGGGTCAAACCCCTTTCACCCATTCATTTCCACCTCCATCTCTCTCTCTTTCTCTCTAGCAAGAACACACACTCAAAACCAAATTCATTCAACCATCATCTAAATTCGATCTAGGAGGCTTACAACAAAATAAACTACATATTTGTGATCCTCTCTTCATCCTCTTCATTTTGGTACCAACTTCATCTCATTTGGGTAACTTTCTAAAATCACTAGATTTTGTGTTCTTGATGTTTTTAACTTATAAAAGTGTTAATTAGTGTCTATGGCTCAAGTCTAACACGAATATATGATTTATATGCTCGATCTCGTTGTTTTAGTGTAACTAGCATGAACTTGAATTTTGGTGTGTTGTTCTTGAATTTTGGATGATCATATGTTGTTAGATGTTAAAAGTTGATGTTTTAATTGTGTTACTAGCATCACTAGCTTCAATTTGATGTGTAGGTTGCCTTAGAAAACTTCATGAACTTGATTAGTGATTTTGGTGAATTTGGGTTAGGGTTTGATGAACTTGAAATGGACTTTTGATGCATTGAATGCCATGGATTATTATTGGTAAGTGTTTAGTTGGATTGTATGCTTGATTACCTTCGAAACGGCATATCATTCATGTAAATTGGTTGCCCGAATCATTGAATTGCATTTATGAACTTGTATGCGGTTAATGTTAAGCATTAGATGCGGTTTTGGTTGTTGTAATAGGTAGATTGATTGATGAAATGTGTTTAGTTGTTTTCCTTGTCAAATTACCTTCCCAACGGTATAAAATACTTGTCTTGATTGTTTGCGGATCATAAATGGTGATTGTTTGAAGTTAGGTTCGTGCATAAAACTTAAAAACTGCCAGAATTCTCTGCACAGGTACCCGCGCGGCGCGCAATATACCCGCGCGGCGCGCCGTTTGGGTCTGTCCAACTTGGTCAATTTTCGAATAATGTTTGCTATGCTACGCACCTCCGATTCACATGTAACCTGTCCTAGCATGTTCATACATGATTAAAAACCTCAGAAAAATAGTTCGGGACACGACCCGAACGTGTTGACTTTTTCGTTGACTTTGACCGACCAAAGTTTGACTTTTTGTCAAACTTAACCAAATGATTTTGCAACCTTCCTAATTTGTTTATATACTTGTATCTTGCATGAAAATTGACAATTTGATTTCACATGCTAAATAATCGAGTCGTAACGAGCCATAGGACTAATTGAACATCTTTGACCTATCGTGTTTACCGTTATTGATACGACCTATTTGTTTAGGTCAAGACTAGCATTGTTCTTTGCACACGTTTACTTGTCGAAGTACTTTACTACTCGTGCACTCAAGGTGAGATCATAGTCCCACTTTTACTCTTTTTTTGAACTTATATTGGGATGAGAAAACATAAACGATTCTTTTGAACTAAGTGAACACAAGAACGGGAAAACAAACATTCTACATACGAGTTTAGAACAAAAATCCTCAATTCGATTATCATTAGTTACACTTGCCGGGTGTAAGCGAGAACTTATGTTATATGGCCATATGGGTTGACAACCCTCATCTTTGACGGTTCGCTACCGTCTACGGATGAAATATATTTTCGAGAATCAGTGTTTGTTCTAGCACTAAGTGATGGGGTATACAATGGAAGGAATGTTAAGCTTTGATAATTGGGTGCTCGTGAAACAAACTTTTGGAATGTATTACTATTATTTCATTGATGCAAATCTTGTGGTTCACTTGTACTTACTTACTTAAACCTATGATTTCACCAACGTTTTCGTTGACAGATTTCTATGTTTTTCTCAGGTCCTTGAACGATACATGATACATGCTTCCGCTCATTATTTGATACTTGCATTGGATGTCGAGTATATGTGCATTTCATGGAGCGTCTTTTGACTTTACTTTAAACCGTGTCGCCTAGATTTCATTCGTATTATAACGTTGTAACTTAACTATTGGTTGAACAATTCTTGTAAACTTTGGGAACAATCTTTATTTTGAAATGAAGGCGACATATTTTGGTCAAACTTTGTCTTAAAGACTTATGACCACGTAACGGGACCTAAGTAGACGGCGCCGTCAAACATGATTTGGTCGGGTCGCTACAGATGGTATCAGAGCGTTGGTTGTAGGGATTTAGAGTTCATTGGTGTCAACCTCGAGTCATAGGGTACATTGATGAGTCTAGACTACAACCGGCATATAGACTTGAAGTAGGAATTACTTGACTACTTGTGCATTTATACTCGAACGCTTCTACTCATATCTACTCTTAGTTCATCTTAATCTCACGTTGTTTAATTTGATTGACACGCCACCTTGACTTTATAGAATAATGTCGAATGCACATATGAATCAGGGTAATATAATTTCCGGGATTATATTACGGTGACTCATATGAACGTTCCGACATTATGGCATAAAGAATTTAAGGCGAGTCGAGGAAAAACTTCTCTTTATCTTTATTCTATATCACGGTTAGTATTATTGAGAATACTAATCAATGATATTCTTGTGTCTTGAAGGAACAATGGCTCCTCGTCGTGTACGCCGCAATGAAACTCCCGAACAAGCTCTCGAACGGATGATAGCCACCGCCGTAGATGCGGCCATGGCCGGTCACTCATCCAACAACAATAATAATAACAACAACAACAACAACAACAACAACAACAACCAAGGAGCCGGTAACTCTAGCGAAGGGTGCTCCTACAAAGCTTTCATGGGGTGCAAACCCCACACTTATGATGGAACCGGGGGACCGGTTGTGCTTACTCGTTGGTTTGAACAAACCGAGGCCGTCTTTAGCATAAGCGGTTGTCGGGACCAAGACAAGGTCAAATACTCCACTCACACTTTCTCCGGAATTGCTCTAACATGGTGGAACACCTATGTTCAATCGGTGGGTACCGATGAAGCTCATGCCCTCTCTTGGGCCGATCTAAAGGAAAAGATGATTGTTGAGTATTTTCCGCGCGAAGAAACCCGAAAGCTTGAGGAAGAACTAAGAGCTTTGAAAGCGGTCGGAAACGATCTTAAAGCTTATAATCAACGCTTCGCCGAACTATCCTTGATGTGTCCTAATCTTGTTAACCCCGAATCTCAAAGGATTGAGCTCTACATGCTCGGTCTTCCAAAAAGCATCAAACAAGGGGTGATGTCATCCAAACCCACTACTCATCAAGCCGCTATGAACATGGCTCGCCAACTAATTGAAACGGTTGACGAAATCGTAGTTCCGGCACCTAAGGCCGAGGATAAATCGGGCGGCAACAAAAGAAAGTGGGAACCCTCCCAATCAAGCAACAACAACTTTGCCAAGAAATCTTTCACTTTCGACGGCAAGAAGGGTTATGCCGGGAATCTACCTTTTTGCAACAAATGCAACAAACATCACTTTGGCGAATGTAGTAAGCTAATTTGCCATCGGTGCCAAGGAATTGGTCATAAGGCCAACGATTGTAAAAGTGCCACTCCCGTCGCTCGAAAGTGGCCCAATGCACCAAAGACGGGCACTTGTTACGAATGTGGCCAAACGGGTCATTATAGAAATGCATGCCCAAAGAAGAAAGATAACCCCAACACGCGCGGCCGAGCTTTTAACATCAACACCGAGGAAGCTCGGGATGACACTGAACTAGTCACGGGTACGTTTCTCCTCAACAATTCTTATGTCTCTTGCTTATTCGATTCAGGTGCCGATAAATGCTTTGTATCCAAGACTTTGACTCATTATTTTAGCACTCCACCTCTTCCATTAGATACCCCTTATACCATTGAAGTGGCTAACGGGAAACTATTAAGTGCCGACACATATTACCGGGGGTGTGCGTTAAACATTTTGGGTAAGGAATTTGAAATTGACTTGATACCCATGGAACTAGGAAGCTTTGATGTAATAATCGGTATGAATTGGTTAGTCAAAACGAAATCTCACATCCTTTGTGATCTTAACGCAATCCGAATTCCTATCGAGAATGGTGAACCTTTGATTGTTTATGGCGATAAGAGTTGCACCAGACTCAATCTCGTTTCGTGCCTTAAAGTTAGAAAACTACTCCGTAAGGGTTGTTTTGCGATCCTTGCCCACGTTAAGAAAGTCGAGTCCGATGAGAAGCATATCGATGATGTGCCAATTGTTAGTGACTTTTCCGATGTATTTCCCGACGAATTGCCGGGTCTTCCACCTCATCGACCGGTTGAATTCCAAATCGATCTTATTCCGGGGGCCGCACCCGTAGCACGTGCACCATATAGACTCGCCCCATCCGAAATGCAAGAATTGCAAAGTCAAATCCAAGAACTACTTGATCGTGGTTTTATCCAACCTAGCCATTCACCTTGGGGCGCTCCGATTTTGTTTGTTAAAAAGAAAGACGGATCCCTACGAATGTGCATTGATTATCGTGAACTAAATAAATTGACGGTTAAGAACCGATATCCTCTTCCTCGCATCGATGACCTCTTTGATCAACTACAAGGGTCTTGTGTATATTCGAAAATCGATCTCCGCTCGGGTTATCATCAATTGAGGGTTAAGGGGGAAGATGTCTCCAAAACCGCTTTCCGAACTCGTTATGGTAGTTATGAATTCCTTGTCATGCCATTTGGTCTCACTAACGCACCGGCGGTGTTCATGGATCTTATGAACCGCGTGTGCAAACCGTATCTCGATAAATTCGTTATTGTGTTCATCGATGACATATTGATCTATTCTAAAAATGAAGAAGAGCACGAACAACATCTCCGACTTGCGCTTGAACTTTTAAGACAAGAACAACTCTATGCCAAATTCTCCAAGTGTGAATTTTGGTTAAAGGAAGTTCAATTTCTTGGTCATGTTGTAAGTGACCAAGGTATTAAAGTCGATCCAACAAAAATCGAAGCCATTAGCAAATGGGAGACTCCTACTACTCCTACTCACATTCGTCAATTTTTGGGTCTCGCCGGGTACTATCGTAGATTTATCGAAAATTTCTCTTTGGTTGCACGTCCTCTAACCGCATTGACTCACAAGGGAAAGAAATTCATTTGGGCGACCGAACATGAATCCGCATTCCAAATCTTGAAAACGAAGCTAACCACCGCTCCTATCTTGTCACTTCCCGAAGGCAATGATGACTTTGTTGTATATTGCGATGCCTCAAAACATGGTTTTGGGTGTGTATTGATGCAACGAACGAAAGTCATTGCTTATGCTTCTCGACAACTCAAAATTCATGAACGAAACTATACGACACATGATCTCGAACTCGGAGCCGTTGTCTTTGCACTTAAAATTTGGAGACACTATCTTTATGGAACCAAGAGTACTATCTTCACCGATCACAAAAGCCTTCAACACATTTTCGATCAAAAGCAACTAAATATGAGACAACGAAGGTGGATTGAAACCTTAAACGATTACGATTGCGAGCTTCGTTACCATCCCGGGAAGGCAAATGTAGTAGCCGATGCCTTAAGTCGAAAAGAAAGAGCGGTGCCTCTTCGTGTCCGAGCCTTAAACATCACCATCCACACAAACCTTAATAGCCAAATTCGGGTAGCCCAAGATGAGGCTCTCAAGGATGAAAACCTTTCACACGAGCTCTTGAACATTCTCGTCTCTCGATTCGAAATTAGGGAGACCGGACTCCGATATTACGCCGGAAAGATTTGGGTGCCTAGTTATGGGGACCTACGAAGCCTTATTTTAGATGAAGCCCATAAGTCACGATACTCGATTCACCCCGGTGCCAATAAGATGTACCACGACCTTAAACAACTATATTGGTGGCCGAACATCAAAAGGGACGTAGCTACTTATGTTTCCAAGTGTTTGACATGTTCCAAAGTCAAAGCCGAACACCAAAGACCGTCCGGACTACTTCAACAACCCGAGATCCCGCAATGGAAGTGGGAAAGGATAACGATGGATTTTATCACCAAGCTACCAAAAACGACGGGCGGTTATGATACCATTTGGGTTATTGTTGACCGTCTCACCAAATCCGCACACTTCCTTGCCATGAAAGAAACGGACAAAATGGAGAAACTTGCACAACTTTACATTAAGGAGATCGTAGCCCGACACGGTGTACCTTTATCGATTATCTCCGACCGAGATGGCCGTTTCGTTTCTAGATTTTGGCGTACATTGCAAGAAGCGTTGGGAACGCGTTTAGACATGAGCACCGCATATCATCCTCAAACCGATGGACAAAGCGAACGTACAATTCAAACCTTAGAGGACATGTTACGAGCTTGCGTGGTTGATTTCGGAAAAGCTTGGGACAAGCACTTACCTCTCGCCGAGTTCTCTTACAACAATAGTTATCACGCGAGTATTAAAGCCGCACCTTTTGAAGCGCTATATGGCCGCAAATGTCGTTCACCTCTTTGTTGGGCCGAGGTAGGCGACGTGCAAATCACCGGACCCGAACTCATTCACGAAACCACCGAGAAAATCGTTCAAATCCGAGATAGGCTTAGGACGGCCCGAAGTCGTCAAAAGAGCTATACCGACAAACGACGCAACGATCTTGAATTTCAAGTCGGTGACCGAGTAATGTTAAAAGTCGCACCTTGGAAGGGTGTAATCCGTTTTGGGAAACGCGGGAAGCTAAATCCGCGGTATATTGGTCCTTTCGAAATCTTGGAGCGTATTGGAACCGTTGCTTATCGTTTAGATCTTCCGCCTCAATTGAACTCCGTTCATCCTACCTTCCATGTATCTAACTTGAAAAAGTGTCTTGCCGAACCCGATATCGTCATCCCTCTCGAAGAACTTACTATGGATGACAAACTTCATTTTGTGGAGGAACCGGTTGAAATTGTGGACACCTCCGTCAAGACATTGAAACAAAGCCGAATCCCGATTGTCAAGGTTCGTTGGAATGCCAAAAGAGGACCCGAGTTTACTTGGGAAAGACAAGATCAAATGCAAAGGAAGTATCCTCATCTATTCGTGAATTCGGAAACGCAAGATCTCGAGGAAGAAACAACGACTACTACGCCTACTTAAATTTCGGGACGAAATTTCTTTTAAGGAGTAGGTAATGTAACATCCCGCCTTTTTCCATTTACTTTTCCGTTATACTAATATAAAGTCCGTTATATGTTTATAACATCTCCCGTTGATACGCGTTTTAAATTATCTCGTTTAGGTAATTCCCGCACCCGAACGAAAGTTGAGGGACTAAACTTGACAAGGGATCAAACCCTTGACTAGGTTAAAGGGTCAAACCCCTTTCACCCATTCATTTCCACCTCCATCTCTCTCTCTTTCTCTCTAGCAAGAACACACACTCAAAACCAAATTCATTCAACCATCATCTAAATTCGATCTAGGAGGCTTACAACAAAATAAACTACATATTTGTGATCCTCTCTTCATCCTCTTCATTTTGGTACCAACTTCATCTCATTTGGGTAACTTTCTAAAATCACTAGATTTTGTGTTCTTGATGTTTTTAACTTATAAAAGTGTTAATTAGTGTCTATGGCTCAAGTCTAACACGAATATATGATTTATATGCTCGATCTCGTTGTTTTAGTGTAACTAGCATGAACTTGAATTTTGGTGTGTTGTTCTTGAATTTTGGACGATCATATGTTGTTAGATGTTAAAAGTTGATGTTTTAATTGTGTTACTAGCATCACTAGCTTCAATTTGATGTGTAGGTTGCCTTAGAAAACTTCATGAACTTGATTAGTGATTTTGGTGAATTTGGGTTAGGGTTTGATGAACTTGAAATGGACTTTTGATGCATTGAATGCCATGGATTATTATTGGTAAGTGTTTAGTTGGATTGTATGCTTGATTACCTTCGAAACGGCATATCATTCATGTAAATTGGTTGCCCGAATCATTGAATTGCATTTATGAACTTGTATGCGGTTAATGTTAAGCATTAGATGCGGTTTTGGTTGTTGTAATAGGTAGATTGATTGATGAAATGTGTTTAGTTGTTTTCCTCGTCAAATTACCTTCCCAACGGTATAAAATACTTGTCTTGATTGTTTGCGGATCATAAATGGTGATTGTTTGAAGTTAGGTTCGTGCATAAAACTTAAAAACTGCCAGAATTCTCTGCACAGGTACCCGCGCGGCGCGCCATATACCCGCGCGGCGCGCCGTTTGGGTCTGTCCAACTTGGTCAATTTTTGAATAATGTTTGCTATGCTACGCACCTCCGATTCACATGTAACCTGTCCTAGCATGTTCATACATGATTAAAAACCTCAGAAAAATAGTTCGGGACACGACCCGAACGTGTTGACTTTTTCGTTGACTTTGACCGACCAAAGTTTGACTTTTTGTCAAACTTAACCAAATGATTTTGCAACCTTCCTAATTTGTTTATATACTTGTATCTTGCATGAAAATTGACAATTTGATTTCACATGCTAAATAATCGAGTCGTAACGAGCCATAGGACTAATTGAACATCTTTGACCTATCGTGTTTACCGTTATTGATACGACCTATTTGTTTAGGTCAAGACTAGCATTGTTCTTTGCACACGTTTACTTGTCGAAGTACTTTACTACTCGTGCACTCAAGGTGAGATCATAGTCCCACTTTTACTCTTTTTTTGAACTTATATTGGGATGAGAAAACATAAACGATTCTTTTGAACTAAGTGAACACAAGAACGGGAAAACAAACATTCTACATACGAGTTTAGAACAAAAATCCTCAATTCGATTATCATTAGTTACACTTGCCGGGTGTAAGCGAGAACTTATGTTATATGGCCATATGGGTTGACAACCCTCATCTTTGACGGTTCGCTACCGTCTACGGATGAAATATATTTTCGAGAATCAGTGTTTGTTCTAGCACTAAGTGATGGGGTATACAATGGAAGGAATGTTAAGCTTTGATAATTGGGTGCTCGTGAAACAAACTTTTGGAATGTATTACTATTATTTCATTGATGCAAATCTTGTGGTTCACTTGTACTTACTTACTTAAACCTATGATTTCACCAACGTTTTCGTTGACAGATTTCTATGTTTTTCTCAGGTCCTTGAACGATACATGATACATGCTTCCGCTCATTATTTGATACTTGCATTGGATGTCGAGTATATGTGCATTTCATGGAGCGTCTTTTGACTTTACTTTAAACCGTGTCGCCTAGATTTCATTCGTATTATAACGTTGTAACTTAACTATTGGTTGAACAATTCTTGTAAACTTTGGGAACAATCTTTATTTTGAAATGAAGGCGACATATTTTGGTCAAACTTTGTCTTAAAGACTTATGACCACGTAACGGGACCTAAGTAGACGGTGCCGTCAAACATGATTTGGTCGGGTCGCTACAGTTTGGTGGACCAGGATATTAAGTTATTGCCAAGAAATACACAATAATCCGAAGTCGGACGTCTAGTGTCGGGGAATCCACCCCAATCGGCGTTTTTGTATGACACGAGAGAGCTAACAGCTTACTTTTATAAGTGCAAACCATACATTAACAGCTTGCGGAGAGAGCTAACAGTTGACCTGTATAAGTGATATACGTTATTAGCATGCGTAACAGTTGGATCACTCGGACCTGAAACGAAAAAGAATTGTGAAATGTGTTTAAAAGTAATTATTTTTTTCTTTACAAAAAAAATAAAAATAAATAAATAAATAAATAATATAAAAAAAATAACAAAAACCAATATCAATTAAGTGGTGTATGGGGAGGTGAGATGTAGACAATGATCATTCTCCTATCCGAGAATAAAGACAAGTCATTTCTTCACCCAGAGTGAAAAACACTTTCAAAAGTAAAGAAAGTCATCCTTCTCTTTATTCGACAGATAAGGAGATTGCTTCTGAATGGACCTCCAGTCAAAAAATAGGAGAAAACAAAATTCAAAAAGAAAAAAATGGGTAAATAAATAAGTAACCAAAAAAATAGCATAAAAGAGACGGAGATAAATATAAAAATTAAATGACATGAAAATGGTAGGATCAAATTATTATGGATATTACGTCTGACCAATTCAATTTAGACTCTAAGCGGCAGTCAAGACGACATTGAATCGACACTTACTGTAAAGAGAAAAAAAAAAAAAAAAAGGAAACGCCAATTTGAGTTATTTTCGTAGGTGTGCATGTACATCGTTTGTACAAAATCAAATAAACTTCATGCAGGCAAAGTCAAACTAAACCAAACCAAACAGTGTAAATGGCCATCCGTCAACTCACTACCGCCACCGCCACCGCCACCAACAAACTCCAGCTATACTCATGGGGACGAGGTTCATCCGGCCAATTAGGTAACGGCAAACAAGATTCCCAATTATACTCTTGTCCAGTTTCGTCACTCAATCTTCCTTCTTCATCATCTGCCACGTGTCACTCCGATCAATTACAATAGTGTTGCTTGTTGTTTGTTTCATTCAAGTGTGGTTGTTGATGGGAAGTTATGGATTTGGGGTAAAGGTGATGGTGGTCGCTTAGGCTTTGGTGATGAAAACACCCTTTTTCGTCCTACTCTAAACCCTAATCTTGATTCAGTTACAACTGTTGCTCTTGGTGGACTGCATTCTCTTGTTAATTCTGTTGGTGACGTCTTCTCATGGTCAGTTAATATTTTTATTCGTGTTTTCATCCATCATCATGTTAGTGTCTTTTCATGGCCATTATTTTTTGTTTGTGTTTCCAGCCATCATCATGTTAGTGTTCTATTTTATTATGTAGAATTTAGTGTAAAACTCTTAATTATTATGCGATGATATAATCTTCTTGAATTCACAACGAATCGAAGAAGAACTAGTAACTAAATAGGAAGCTTCGCAAGAAGAATCAGCTTTGAATTGAAACTACAATCTAAATGAGACTGAGATTACAATCTAAATGATCACAGAGAAAGAGAGGGATAAATGGTGTTTGCACACTCAAAATATCATAAGCTAACAACTACAGTGACCTAATCTTGTATTTATACTCTTGAGTCACTCCTAATCTGTCAAAGTAATGTGATCAGCACATGGTAACCAAATCTGTTATCTCTGCTACTGAATAGGAAGTGCGTGAGCAGCACTATCGATTTAAACTCATGACATGCGATTACTCGGTTTTTAGAGAGTTTGAACTGATTAATTAAAATCCGTCAAATATGGGTCATGTCCTATGTCAAGGGATTGATTGGCCAACATAACATCAGATTAATCGGCCAACATCCCATTAATCAGCTAACATCCCATTAATCTGCCAGAATTAATTGGGGATTTCGGGATTAATCGGTCAATGTAGGTAGTAATCAGTCAAAATCTGTCAAAGTCAAACATAGTCAACATCCGATTAATCCCCGATTTTCCGATTATTCCCCTCAAGAAGCTGACCAATTACTACCCTATTAGCTTTTTTGCAACCTTAAATGTTTCACAACTTCTTTGTGTCGTGTTAATCAAACATTTTCTCATATTAAAGTTGTAACACAACAATCTTTTTTTAGCTTCTGATTTTTTTTATTAAAATACCTCGACAGTTTAAATCCATGTATTTCATTAAGTGGTTTGAAATAACGTTTTTTAACTCATGGTCAATGTAGGTCAACTATATACTTGGGGACGTGATGAAGGGGAAGGCAGACTTGGGCTGTTAAGAATTGATATGCGGAAGTATGTAATTGTTTATTGAGATTGGATTGAATATTTATTGATCTAAGATGATAAACTGGAAAAAGATAAAGGAGAGCAAAAAAAGCTTTAAGGACTACATTTTTGTATTGATTGAAATTCTTATTCGGTTTACATTTGATAAGTGTTTTTATACACAAAAAATACAACAGCCATTTCTATTAGAGGTTAGGCTCCAAATCTCATTTTGGAACCCCTTTATCAAAATAGGAAATATGCTTGTGATTATAGCGGTTGCCTCATGCTTTGTGCTCAGATTTATGTTGTCTTTTACTTATGGAAATGATGAAGTTAACTTTACTTCTGATCCAAATTCAAAATTCCATTTCAGGAAATGATCCCTTTTTGGTTCTGTATTCTAACACTCCCCCTCAAGTTGAATAGTGGTATTTCCACAATTCAACTTGCCCAATACATCGTTGAGGAGTCTTCGGTTTACAAATTTGCTAGGACTAGCTGCAAGCTAGTCATCAATCGTGTTTAGTCAATTTCCGACTTGAACTTCTTTGATTTTCCTCCCGACATGAACCCAATTCAATCTTGAATCTTCACTAGTTCGCCTGGAGTATTCAACTTCCCGACTTGAACCCAGTCCAACTTGGACCTTCACTGATTCGCCAAGGAGTATTCAGTTTTCTAGACATGAACCCGGTCCAACTTGGACCTTTACTGGTTCGCCTAGGATTATTTAGATTCCAAACATGAACTCAGTTCATTATTGAACCTTGTTTGGTTCGCTTAGAATACTTAAGTTTCCTTATCCTGACATGAACCCAGTTCTACGTGAACCTTGTTTGGTTCGCCTGGAGTGTTTTGCTTTATTCCATTAGATGCTCCGGTGATCAACTCACTGTGTCTTTAGAATTAATCTTCCCCTCACCGTGTGTTGGATATATACCGGATATATAATAAAAAACAAAGGATTAGTGATGTAATCACATCATCTACTCAATCATTTTTTTTTCACCAACTCACAAGGTATTAAAATCAAAAAGATTTTGGAAATATATAATTTTGTTTTAAAAAACAAAGGACTGTTGGGCAAAAATAAAGACACATCATCATCATTTATGAAAAAAAAAAACATTTAATCAATTGAACTTGAATGGTCTTTTAATCGAAAAATGTTGAAAAAATGAATTTTTCATAAAACATAAAACTTCCAATTGTTCCCTTGTACGTTGAAAACAATTTGACCATTTTTTGACTAACATGTTAAATAATTGATAAACTGAATTGCAAACCAGTATTTTGAAACAAGTGTGTTTTAAACACGAAATTAGGTTTTATCTTTCTTCCCAACCCGTTAACCCCTTTGGTCCATCACCCCACGTGACACCCTCTGATCTTTTTTGTTTTCTTACGTTTCCCACCCCAACAGTGTATTGTGATTTCCAAAAAACCTTTATCTTTAATCGATGCATATTATCACGCGTACACAGAGTATGGTGTTTATTCAGTTCCCAAAAATTGTTATCCCCAAATTCTTTATCATCCCTAAATTGTTTGTTCAATACTTCAACATTATCATCTCTAGATCGAATTTTTGGGGTACTGGTGTTATCTCTAGATATTTTCAGCATACTGATATTATCACTTTCTCTATTTTCTCTAGATGCTGTGAATAAAGAGAAAGGATTTGAGTTTTGTACCGATTTGGTCTTTGGGTGCTGCAACTCCACCGAAACCTTGTTCGGTAATAGTGATGGCAGGTTGTTCATCCACCGTTGCCTTTCTCCCTTCTCCGACATTCAGGTTGTTGGTTTCTTTTCCCTTTTTCCGATGCCAGGTAAACACCTATGGCCGCCGTTAATTATTTTGATGGTTGGTGGTGGTCACCGTTGTTGGTAGCTCTTGGTTACCGACGGCTGCAAACCCACTCCCTTTTTTTGTTCTAAAGCCGAAATCTAATCACCATGGCAACCCCAACAAATCTTTGTTGTTTGGTTGCTGTTTGATTTTGCTGAGGCTTAATCTGAGCTATTGTCATTTTTGACATTGTAGTTTGATTTTGATGATTCTGAGTTCTCTATGCCCTCTCTTGTGACAGTCATTCATTTGACCTTGTCCTAAGAGTTCATTGGCAGAAAACTTTCAAAAAAACATTACGCTACCGTCATTTGACATGGCGGCTTAATTTCGGTAAATGATTGAAGCTAAATACGATTGTCTTGATCCAAGATCAACACCGTTAGCTCTGATACCATGTTAAGAATTGATATGTGGAAGTATGTAATTGTTTATTGAGATTGGATTGAATATTTATTGATCTAAGATGATAAACTGGAAAAAGATAAAGGAGAGCAAAAAAAGCTTTAAGGACTATGTAAGACCCGAATATTTGTAGTGTATATAAGTGTAATGTTCGATACTTGAAACGGGGTTTTGGTTTTATATTTAAAGGCAAGAAAGAAGCTGAACTGGAGGTGTCGCGCGCCGCGTGGCCTGGTGGCGCGCCGCGCCATCTGTCTGCGACAGATTCCCCTTTTCTTTTTAATTAGATATTTTGAGGGCATTTTGGTAAAATCACCTTGGGGTCCGAATTAAAGGCCTTAGGATCAGTTTGGTGAGCTCATTACTTCATTTCTCAACCACCAAACATCATCCATTCATTCTAGAGAGAGAGGGGTGGTTAAGTGTGAGAAAGCTTAAATCGGGGAAGAAGAAGCTCATTTCGGGTTAGAACTCGGGAGTTAAAGTTGTTCATCTCCTCCTTAGCTACGTTTTGATTGTTGTGGTAAGCCCTAAACTTGATTACCTTAGTTTAATGTGTTTAAGGGTTAGGGTTTGGGTTAGTATTGCACATAAAACCCATTTGTGAGTAATTTGGGGTTTTTGGGTAAGTTTGGGTCATGAAGACCCAATTGGTGACTAACTTAGGGTTTTGAAAGGGTAAATGGTGTAAATGGGTCTTGAAGACCTAAGTAAATACTAATACACTTATAGTTAATGTTAGTGGGTGTGATTTGGGTTGTGGGTGACCCAAATGGGTGTGTTGACCTAGAAATGGGTCAAATGGGTCTTTGATGACCTAGGTTGTCTTGCAAGTATGAAAACGAGTTAACTTTGTGGTTAAAAGTGTGTTAATACCTTAATTGGCTAAAGTTAGGGTTTTTGGTGAAGTTAACCCATTATTAGGGTTAAAGGTGCAAAATGGGTCGGGATTGCACTTAGAGTCAAAAGACTCTAGATTGTTAAGTGAGTTGCTTGACCGACTTGAGTTGTGAATTGATTATGTGCTAAAATGTAATAGGTACGTTACTTTGACGTTGCAAGTTCGGTTATCTTACACGAAGACTTTGAGGTGAGTGGAATAATTATATGTGTAGGTATATAATGTATCTATTTGTTGTAGCGTGAAATGTGTAGTGTCGAGGTGTTAAGACACCACGTTTCACGTGAAGAGTGTAGCATCGAGGTGTTAAGATGCCACTCGGGTGTAGCATCGAGGTGTTAAGATGCCACCTAGGAGTGTAGTGTCGAGGTGTTAAGACACCACTCCGTAAAAATAATGAGTGATGCATCGAGGTGTTAAGATGCCACTCAGGGTGATGTGCCGAGGTGTTAAGGTGCCACCCTAGGGGTTAGTGGTGCGAGGTGTTAAGTGCCCTAACGGATGTTACGAACACCGATGGCGTTTTCGCGAGCGCCGTTCCCTTGTAGTATTGGTTAACCATGGTTATTTGTGTTGTAAGCATATTATATTATTCGAGTTATATTTATATGCGGATGTTATGCTAGCTTGGGGGTATTGGTGATTTATAGCTTGTTATTGCGACGATAAGCTAATGTTGTTTGCTAGCATGTTTGCGGTTGTGTAAGTGTATGCAAGTAGGTATAATTATATATGTATTCGTATAATTATTGCATTCACTAAGCTTTGCTTACCCTCTCGTTGTTTACCATTTTATAGGTTCGGTTTTGGACAAGGGTAAGGGCATCGTTTTGGACTAGAGATCCCGCTTGATGCTAGGGGACGCTTTTGGCTTTAGTAGCTCTTGGGGTTTGACCGATAGTTGGGTAGTTTAATCCCAAACGCCATGCTCATTGTGTAGTTTGGAACTTAAACTTTTTGGTGGTCGAAACTCGTAAATTGTATTAAACTCGTAAAACGGCCGATGTGGGCCCCGCCTGGAAAACATTGATTTTATATTTGAAACAAGTTAGTTTTACATATTTGGATGTATGGTAAAAAAGCGTTTAGTCTAAAAGTGTCGGGAACTAGTCTATCTTTTTCACATTTAGAGACTTTCCGGACAGTCCACTTTGGCGCGCCGCGCCCCTACATGGCGCGCCGCGCGGGTATGCTGCCCAGGAATTTTTTTTTTATTTTGTATTTTCGCGTGGTTTGGTCGAGGGTTGGTTTGGGTTGTTACAAGTGGTATCAGAGCATGGTCTAAGGGATTTATGTGACTTGAGATAGGCGCCTAGACTTAGACTTTTTGTGTGTGCGCTATGCGGGACTTGTAGGACTTTGGGTCGGATCGGGATTGGTTTGTGCATAGGTTTATGTAAACTAATCATGCGCTAATTGTTATGTATGTTTAGCGAGCATCGAGAGAGATGGACGTTGTACTAGCAAGTTAATGCGACGTGCTCGCGTAACAATGATTAGCTACCATTGTTACGGGCGCAAATCGTGTCGAACAAGCAATGTACGACGATTGTTGAGCAAGATGGGGTAGTGTGGTGTATATGTATATACATACGTGTTATGTCTTTTGTTTTGCCGTTTAACCTACTTCGTTTTATAGAATGAAGACGAGAAATGGACCCGATCATGATAACGGAAGTACAAGTGAGGACGCCGAGTTTTCGGCCAAGGTTGAGGCCGTCTTTAAAAAGTTAAAAGCGGATTTTCTTACGGACGTCCGAAAAGTCTTCCAAGATTCGGTCGATGGGCAAGTGACCGATTTGATAAATGAACGAATGAAGGTCACTATCGAAGAGGCCCTTGATGCTAGAAACATTTATCCTCGTGGTGAAGGAGGTGAAGGAAGGCGGGACTTCCACTACAAGAATTTCAAGGACGCTCAACCCCCGATGTTTAATGGGGTGCGAGATCCCTTGAAAAGTACATGTTGGATCTCCCGAGAAGAAGGCGAGGTATGGCTCTAGCATGCTACGAGAAGAGGCTAAGTTATGGTGGGATGATAAAATCAACTTGTATGGTGAGGAACAATGTATGGGCTTGACGTGGGAAGAGTTTAAGAAGGAGTTTTTCAAGGAATACCGAACTTCTTCCGATCTCGATAGAATCCGGGACGAGTTGCACCATTTGCAACAAGGTTCAATGGACTTAGTTACTCTTAAGTCTACCTTCTTGGCAAAGACTCGTTTTTGCCCGGAGTATGTTGGTGATGATCATAAGCTCATGATGGATTTCTACCGTACTTTGAATGATGAGTACAAGGGGAAGATTAGTCGGGGTATGGCTAAGTCTTTTGATGAATTGTTCGAGTTGGCTCGGGGTTTTGAGCCGGAGGTTCCAAGAAAGAGTGATTTCATGTTTTCCAAAAGAAAATTTGAAGGTTTTAGTTACTCTAACGCCTCAAGCAAGAAGAGCAAGAGCAAGAAGGGGGCCGAAAGTGTCAATAGTGCAAAGAAGGGCACTACCGGCGGGTTTTCTTATACATGCTACAATTGTGGGCAACCGGGTCATATGGCTCGTGAGTGTCCGAAACCACGTTCCGGGAACAAAGTCACTTGTTTTAATTGCGGCAAAGAAGGGCATAAGAAGCCGGAGTGTCCCGACTTGCGAAACGACAATGTGAAACGGTTAGAGAAGGCGGCGGGTACGGCTAGGGGTCGCAACTATTTGATGACCAATGATGAAGCCAAACAATCGCAACGAAGTTGTCTCAGGTACTTACATGATTAATTCTAATCCGGCAAGGATTCTTTTCGATAGCGGTGCAAATTTGTCGTTTGTGTCTCCTAAATTTGTGCCTAAACTTAATAGACCGTTAGCTAAGTTAAGTCGTCCGATAGAAGTCGAAATAGCGGACGGCAAGACGGTGCTAGTGGTTGATGTGTGTGAAAATTGTGATGTTGTTTTTGGTGCCGAAACCTTTAAAATTGATCTTATTCCAATGACCTTGGGCGACTTTGATATTGTCATTGGTATGGATTGGCTCGATCGTTATAGAGCCGATATTGCATGCCATGATAAGTTTATTCGTGTGAAGACCCTAAGTGGGGGAGAGTTAATTATTCATGGTGATAAGCGAAGGAGACCGGTGCCGATATGCACTTTTGCACGGGCACGTCGTTTTGTTGTTACCGGTGGCATGGCTTTCCTTGCTCATGTTGTTGATACTCGCAATGAGCCACCACCTATTCGTGAAATTCCGGTTGTTAGTGAATTCGAAGACGTTTTTCCGGACGAATTACCGGGTGTTCCGGCGGAAAGACAAGTTGAGTTTCGTATTGAGTTGGTTCCGGGAGCTACTCCCATTGCTAAAACTCCTTATCGTTTAGCACCAACGGAAATGCAAGAGTTGTTAAATCAAACCCAAGAGTTACTCGAGAAGGGTTTTATTCGACCGAGTGCTTCGCCATGGGGCGCTCCGGTGTTATTTGTGAAGAAGAAAGATGGTAGTATGCGTATGTGCATTGATTACCGTGAGTTGAATAAAGTGACGATCAAGAATCGTTATCTATTACCTAGGATTGACGATTTATTTGATCAACTTCAAGGTGCAACGTATTTCTCTAAGATCGATCTACGGTCCGGCTATCACCAAATGCGGGTCCGTGAGGAAGACATAGAGAAAACGGCTTTTCGAACGCGTTACGGGCATTATGAGTTTGTAGTTATGCCCTTTGGTCTTACGAATGCACCGGCGGCATTCATGGATCTTATGAACCGAGTGTGCCAACCTATGTTGGACAAGTCGGTAATAGTGTTCATTGACGACATACTAGTCTACTCGAAAAGTATGAACGAACATGAACATCATTTGCGTGAAGTATTGAAGACGCTACGAAGGGAGAAGTTGTATGCAAAGTTCTCCAAATGTGAATTTTGGCTAAGGGAAGTTCAATTCCTTGGTCATATCGTGAACGAAAACGGGATTCAAGTAGATCCGGGGAAGATCGAAACGGTGAAGAGTTGGGGACGACCGACTACGCCTACGGAAATCCGAAGTTTTCTCGGATTGGCCGGTTATTATCGTCGGTTTATCCAAGACTTTTCTAAGATTGCTTCTCCATTGACGAAGTTGACGAGAAAGAATGCTAGGTTTGGTTGGGAGAACGAGCAAGAAATTGCTTTTCAATTGTTAAAGAGAAGTTGTGTCAAGCTCCGGTGTTAGTGTTACCGGAAGGTGTTGAAGACATGGTGGTCTATTGTGATGCTTCCTTAAATGGTCTCGGGTGTGTTCTAATGCAAAGAGGTAAGGTCATCGCTTATGCCTCTCGACAATTAAAGGAACATGAAACGAGGTATCCGACTCATGATCTTGAGTTGGCGGCGGTAGTGCATGCGTTGAAAATTTGGCGCCATTACTTGTATGGTGTCAAGTGTACGATTTATTCGGATCATAAGAGTTTGAAACATCTCTTTAATCAACGAGATTTGAATTATCGCCAACGTAGGTGGATGGATGTGGTGAAAGACTACGATTGTGAAATACTTTATCATCCGGGTAAGGCGAATGTGGTCGCGGATGCGTTGAGTCGAAAGAGTCAACATCCGGCGATAAAAGTGGGGTCGTTACGTTTGATTATTACCAACGATTTTCTTGAAAAGCTTGGTGAGATTCAAATAGAGGCTTATGTTCACAACAAGCATATGGAGCGAATCGTGGGCCAATTGGAGTTTATTACTATGGATCCGCGTGGTTTGTTGTCCTTCCAAGGAAGGGTGTGGGTGCCTAAGATGGGTGATTACCGACGGGTGCTACTTGATGAAGCACATAAGTCAAAATATTCCATTCATCCGGGCGCGACGAAAATGTATCTTGACTTGAAGAAAGATTATTGGTGGCCGGGCATGAAACGTGATGTTGTGAAGTATGTTGAGCAATGTGTCACGTGTTTACAAGTAAAAGCCGAACACCAAAAGCCGTATGGTAAGTTGCAACCATTAGAAATCCCAAAATGGAAATGGGAGCACATTACCATGGATTTCATTACAAAGTTACCTAAAACGGCGAGAACCCAATTCGATTCGATTTGGGTTATAGTTGACCGATTGACAAAAAGCGCTTTGTTTCTTCCCATTAAAGAAGCGATATCGTCGGAGACCTTGGCTAAGTTGTTTATCAAGGAAGTGGTCTCGCGACATGGGGTTCCTATATCTATTATTTCGGATCGAGATACCCGTTTTACATCTCGATTTTGGGAAAAGTTTCATGAAGATATGGGTATGCAATTGAAGTTGAGCACGGCGTATCATCCTCAAACGGACTGTCAAACCGAACGTACGAATCAAACTTTGGAAGATATGCTACGAGCGTGCATCATTGACTTCGGTGGTAGTTGGGATGAGCATTTGCCTTTGGTGGAATTCTCGTACAATAATAGTTATCACACTAGTATCGGGATGCCACCTTACGAAATGCTTTATGGGCGTAGGTGTCGAACTCCCGTTTGTTGGGGAGAAGTGGGTCAAAGAGAGATCGGGAGTACCGATTTGGTCTTAGAGACTAATAGCAATATCGATTTGATTCGGGAACATTTGAAGAAGGCTCAAGATAGGCAAAAGTCGTTTGCCGATAGACGTAGGCGATTGATTGAGTTCCAAGAAGGCGATATGGTGATGCTTAAGGTTTCGCCATGGAAGGGTATTATTCGATTTCGGAAACGGGGAAAGTTAGCTCCTCGGTTTATTGGGCCATTCAAGGTTTTAGCTCATGTTGGTGAAGTTGCATATCGATTGGAATTACCCGAAGAGCTTGCGGGGATCCATAATACATTTCATGTTTACCACCTCCGTAAGTGTCTTGCGGATGATTCCTCATGGATGCCTTTTGACGAGATCGAACTAAACAACAAGTTAGAATATGTCGAGGAACCGATTGCTATCCTTGACGAGAAGGTGAAAATGTTGAGAAATAAAGAGGTGAGAACTTTCAAGGTTCAATGGCAACGAAGTAAAGGTTCCGAGTTCACTTGGGAACCCGAAGAGTTCGTGTTGGTTTATCTTCCCTCGTGTCATGCGGCTTGGATTGCGAGGACGCAATCCGAATAAGTGGGGGAGAGTTGTAAGACCCGAATATTTGTAGTGTATATAAGTGTAATGTTCGATACTTGAAACGGGGTTTTGGTTTTATATTTAAAGGCAAGAAAGAAGCTGAACTGGAGGTGTCGCGCGCCGCGCCATCTGTCTGCGACAGATTCCCCTTTTCTTTTTAATTAGATATTTTGAGGGCATTTTGGTAAAATCACCTTGGGGTCCGAATTAAAGGCCTTAGGATCAGTTTGGTGAGCTCATTACTTCATTTCTCAACCACCAAACATCATCCATTCATTCTAGAGAGAGAGGGGGTGGTTAAGTGTGAGAAAGCTTAAATCGGGGAAGAAGAAGCTCATTTCGGGTTAGAACTCGGGAGTTAAAGTTGTTCATCTCCTCCTTAGCTACGTTTTGATTGTTGTGGTAAGCCCTAAACTTGATTACCTTAGTTTAATGTGTTTAAGGGTTAGGGTTTGGGTTAGTATTGCACATAAAACCCATTTGTGAGTAATTTGGGGTTTTTGGGTAAGTTTGGGTCATGAAGACCCAATTGGTGACTAACTTAGGGTTTTGAAAGGGTAAATGGTGTAAATGGGTCTTGAAGACCTAAGTAAATACTAATACACTTATAGTTAATGTTAGTGGGTGTGATTTGGGTTGTGGGTGACCCAAATGGGTGTGTTGACCTAGAAATGGGTCAAATGGGTCTTTGATGACCTAGGTTGTCTTGCAAGTATGAAAACGAGTTAACTTTGTGGTTAAAAGTGTGTTAATACCTTAATTGGCTAAAGTTAGGGTTTTTGGTGAAGTTAACCCATTATTAGGGTTAAAGGTGCAAAATGGGTCGGGATTGCACTTAGAGTCAAAAGACTCTAGATTGTTAAGTGAGTTGCTTGACCGACTTGAGTTGTGAATTGATTATGTGCTAAAATGTAATAGGTACGTTACTTTGACGTTGCAAGTTCGGTTATCTTACACGAAGACTTTGAGGTGAGTGGAATAATTATATGTGTAGGTATATAATGTATCTATTTGTTGTAGCGTGAAATGTGTAGTGTCGAGGTGTTAAGACACCATGTTTCACGTGAAGAGTGTAGCATCGAGGTGTTAAGATGCCACTCGGGTGTAGCATCGAGGTGTTAAGATGCCACCTAGGAGTGTAGTGTCGAGGTGTTAAGACACCACTCCGTAAAAATAATGAGTGATGCATCGAGGTGTTAAGATGCCACTCAGGGTGATGTGCCGAGGTGTTAAGGTGCCACCCTAGGGGTTAGTGGTGCGAGGTGTTAAGTGCCCTAACGGATGTTACGAACACCGATGGCGTTTTCGCGAGCGCCGTTCCCTTGTAGTATTGGTTAACCATGGTTATTTGTGTTGTAAGCATATTATATTATTCGAGTTATATTTATATGCGGATGTTATGCTAGCTTGGGGGTATTGGTGATTTATAGCTTGTTATTGCGACGATAAGCTAATGTTGTTTGCTAGCATGTTTGCGGTTGTGTAAGTGTATGCAAGTAGGTATAATTATATATGTATTCGTATAATTATTGCATTCACTAAGCTTTGCTTACCCTCTCGTTGTTTACCATTTTATAGGTTCGGTTTTGGACAAGGGTAAGGGCATCGTTTTGGGCTAGAGATCCCGCTTGATGCTAGGGGACGCTTTTGGCTTTAGTAGCTCTTGGGGTTTGACCGATAGTTGGGTAGTTTAATCCCAAACGCCATGCTCATTGTGAAATGTCCCGTTCTTATTGATTAAAAACGTTCCATATTAATTGATTTCGTTGCGAGGTTTTGACCTCTATATGAGACGTTTTTCAAAGACTGCATTCATTTTTAAAACAAACCATAACCTTTATTTCATAAATAAAGGTTTAAAAAGCTTTACGTAGATTATCAAATAATGATAATCTAAAATATCCTGTTTACACACGACCATTACATAATGGTTTACAATACAAATATGTTACATCGAAATCAGTTTCTTGAATGCAGTTTTTACACAATATCATACAAACATGGACTCCAAATCTTGTCCTTATTTTAGTATGCAACAGCGGAAGCTCTTAATATTCACCTGAGAATAAACATGCTTTAAACGTCAACAAAAATGTTGGTGAGTTATAGGTTTAACCTATATATATCAAATCGTAACAATAGACCACAAGATTTCATATTTCAATACACATCCCATACATAGAGATAAAAATCATTCATATGGTGAACACCTGGTAAACGACATTAACAAGATGCATATATAAGAATATCCCCATCATTCCGGGACACCCTTCGGATATGATATAAATTTCGAAGTACTAAAGCATCCGGTACTTTGGATGGGGTTTGTTAGGCCCAATAGATCTATCTTTAGGATTCGCGTCAATTAGGGTGTCTGTTCCCTAATTCTTAGATTACCAGACTTAATAAAAAGGGGCATATTCGATTTCGATAATTCAACCATAGAATGTAGTTTCACGTACTTGTGTCTATTTTGTAAATCATTTATAAAACCTGCATGTATTCTCATCCCAAAAATATTAGATTTTAAAAGTGGGACTATAACTCACTTTCACAGATTTTTACTTCGTCGGGAAGTAAGACTTGGCCACTGGTTGATTCACGAACCTATAACAATATATACATATATATCAAAGTATGTTCAAAATATATTTACAACACTTTTAATATATTTTGATGTTTTAAGTTTATTAAGTCAGCTGTCCTCGTTAGTAACCTACAACTATTTGTCCACAGTTAGATGTACAGAAATAAATCGATAAATATTATCTTGAATCAATCCACGACCCAGTGTATACGTATCTCAGTATTGATCACAACTCAAACTATATATATTTTGGAATCAACCTCAACCCTGTATAGCTAACTCCAACATTCACATATAGAGTGTCTATGGTTGTTCCGAAATATATATAGATGTGTCGACATGATAGGTCGAAACATTGTATACGTGTCTATGGTATCTCAAGATTACATAATATATAATACAAATTGATTAAGTTATGGTTGGAATAGATTTGTTACTAATTTTCACGTAGCTAAAATGAGAAAAATTATCCAATCTTGTTTTACCCATAACTTCTTCATTTTAAATCCGTTTTGAGTGAATCAAATTGCTATGGTTTCATATTGAACTCTATTTTATGAATCTAAATAGAAAAGTATAGGTTTATAGTCGGAAAAATAAGTTACAAGTCGTTTTTGTAAAGGTAGTCATTTCAGTCGAAAGAACGACGTCTAGATGACCATTTTAGAAAACATACTTCCACTTTGAGTTTAATCATAATTTTTGGATATAGTTTCATGTTCATAATAAAAATCATTTTCTCAGAATAACAACTTTAAAATCAAAGTTTATCATAGTTTTTAATTAACTAACCCAAAACAGCCCGCGGTGTTACTACGACGGCGTAAATCCGGTTTTACGGTGTTTTTCGTGTTTCCAGGTTTTAAATCATTAAGTTAGCATATCATATAGATATAGAACATGTGTTTAGTTAATTTTAAAAGTCAAGTTAGAAGGATTAACTTTTGTTTGCGAACAAGTTTAGAATTAACTAAACTATGTTCTAGTGATTACAAGTTTAAACCTTCGAATAAGATAGCTTTATATGTATGAATCGAATGATGTTATGAACATCATTACTACCTTAAGTTCCTTGGATAAACCTACTGGAAAAGAGAAAAATGGATCTAGCTTCAATGGATCCTTGTATGGCTCGAAGTTCTTGAAGCAGAATCATGACACGAAAACAAGTTCAAGTAAGATCATCACTTGAAATAAGATTGTTATAGTTATAGAAATTGAACCAAAGTTTGAATATGATTATTACCTTGTATTAGAATGATAACCTACTGTAAGAAACAAAGATTTCTTGAGGTTGGATGATCACCTTACAAGATTGGAAGTGAGCTAGCAAACTTGAAAGTATTCTTGATTTTATGAAACTAGAACTTTTGGAATTTATGAAGAACACTTAGAACATGAAGATAGAACTTGAGAGAGATCAATTAGATGAAGAAAATTGAAGAATGAAAGTGTTTGTAGGTGTTTTTGGTCGTTGGTGTATGGATTAGATATAAAGGATATGTAATTTTGTTTTCATGTAAATAAGTCATGAATGATTACTCATATTTTTGTAATTTTATGAGATATTTCATGCTAGTTTCCAAATGATGGTTCCCACATGTGTTAGGTGACTCACATGGGCTGCTAAGAGCTGATCATTGGAGTGTATATACCAATAGTACATACATCTAAAAGCTGTGTATTGTACGAGTACGAATACGGGTGCATACGAGTAGAATTGTTGATGAAACTGAACGAGGATGTAATTGTAAGCATTTTTGTTAAGTAGAAGTATTTTTATAAGTGTATTTAAGTCTTTCAAAAGTGTATAAATACATATTAAAACACTACATGTATATACATTTTAACTGAGTCGTTAAGTCATCGTTAGTCGTTACATGTAAGTGTTGTTTTGAAACCTTTAGGTTAACGATCTTGTTAAATGTTGTTAACCCAATGTTTATAATATCAAATGAGATTTTAAATTATTATATTATCATGATATTATCATGTATGAATATCTCTTAATATGATATATATATATTAAATGTCTTTACAACGATAATCGTTACATATATGTCTCGTTTAAAAATCATTAAGTTAGTAGTCTTGTTTTTACATATGTAGTTCATTGTTAATATACTTAATGATATGTTTACTTATCATAGTATCATGTTAACTATATATATATCCATATATATGTCATCATATAGTTTTTACAAGTTTTAACGTTCGTGAATCACCGGTCAACTTGGGTGGTCAATTGTCTATATGAAACATATTTCAATTAATCAAGTCTTAACAAGTTTGATTACTTAACATGTTGGAAACATTTAATCATGTAAATATCAATCTCAATTAATATATATAAACATGGAAAAGTTCGGGTCACTACAGTACCTACCCGTTAAATAAATTTCGTCCCGAAATTTTAAGCTGTTGAAGGTGTTGACGAATCTTCTAGAAATAGATGCGGGTATTTCTTCTTCATCTGATCTTCATGCTCCCAGGTGAACTCGGGTCCTCTACGAGCATTCCATCGAACCTTAACAATTGGTATCTTGTTTTGCTTAAGTCTTTTAACCTCACGATCCATTATTTCGACGGGTTCTTCGATGAATTGAAGTTTTTCGTTGATTTGGATTTCATCTAACGGAATAGTGAGATCTTCTTTAGCAAAACATTTCTTTAAATTCGAGACGTGGAAAGTGTTATGTACAGCCACGAGTTGTTGAGGTAACTCTAGTCGGTAAGCTACTGGTCCGATACGATCAATAATCTTGAATGGTCCAATATACCTTGGATTTAATTTCCCTCGTTTACCAAATCGAACAACGCCTTTCCAAGGTGCAACTTTAAGCATGACCATCTCTCCAATTTCAAATTCTATATCTTTTCTTTTAATGTCAGCGTAGCTCTTTTGTCGACTTTGGGCGGTTTTCAACCGTTGTTGAATTTGGATGATCTTCTCGGTAGTTTCTTGTATAATCTCCGGACCCGTAATCTGTCTATCCCCCACTTCATTCCAACAAATAGGAGACCTGCACTTTCTACCATAAAGTGCTTCAAACGGCGCCATCTCAATGCTTGAATGGTAGCTGTTGTTGTAGGAAAATTCTGCTAACGGTAGATGTCGATCCCAACTGTTTCCGAAATCAATAACACATGCTCGTAGCATGTCTTCAAGCGTTTGTATCGTCCTTTCGCTCTGCCCATCAGTTTGTGGATGATAGGCAGTACTCATGTCTAGACGAGTTCCTAATGCTTGCTCTAATGTCTGCCAGAATCTTGAAATAAATCTGCCATCCCTATCAGAGATAATAGAGATTGGTATTCCATGTCTGGAGATGACTTCCTTCAAATACAGTCGTGCTAACTTCTCCATCTTGTCATCTTCTCTTATTGGCAAAAAGTGTGCTGATTTGGTGAGGCGGTCAACTATTACCCAAATAGTATCAAAACCACTTGCAGTCCTTGGCAATTTAGTGATGAAATCCATGGTAATGTTTTTCCATTTCCATTCCGGGATTTTGGGTTGTTGAAGTAGACCTGATGGTTTCTGATGCTCAGCTTTGACCTTAGAACACGTCAAACATTCTCCTACGTATTTAGCAACATCGGCTTTCATACCCGGCCACCAAAAATATTTCTTGAGATCCTTGTACATCTTCCCCGTTCCAGGATGTATTGAGTATCTGGTTTTATGAGCTTCTCTAAGTACCATTTTTCTCATATCTCCAAATTTTGGTACCCAAATCCTTTCAGCCCTATACCGGGTTCCGTCTTCCCGAATATTAAGATGCTTCTCCGATCCTTTGGGTATTTCATCCTTTAAATTTCCCTCTTTTAAAACTCCTTGTTGCGCCTCCTTTATTTGAGTAGTAAGGTTATTATGAATCATTATATTCATAGATTTTACTCGAATGGGTTCTCTGTCCTTCCTGCTCAAGGCATCGGCTACCACATTTGCCTTCCCCGGGTGGTAACGAATCTCAAAGTCGTAATCATTCAATAATTCAATCCACCTACGCTGCCTCATATTCAGTTGTTTCTGATTAAATATGTGTTGAAGACTTTTGTGGTCGGTATATATAATACTTTTAACCCCATATAAGTAGTGCCTCCAAGTCTTTAATGCAAAAACAACTGCGCCTAATTCCAAATCATGCGTCGTATAATTTTGTTCGTGAATCTTCAATTGTCTAGACGCATAAGCAATCACCTTCGTTCGTTGCATTAATACACAACCGAGACCTTGCTTTGATGCGTCACAATAAATCACAAAATCATCATTCCCTTCAGGCAATGACAATATAGGTGCCGTAGTTAGCTTTTTCTTCAATAACTGAAACGCTTTCTCTTGTTCATCATTCCATTCAAATTTCTTCCCTTTATGCGTTAATGCAGTCAAGGGTTTTGCTATTTTGGAAAAGTCTTGGATGAACCTTCTGTAGTAACCAGCTAGTCCTAAAAACTGGCGTATGTGTTTCGGAGTTTTTGGGGTTTCCCACTTTTCAACAGTTTCTATCTTTGCCGGATCCACCTTAATACCTTCTTTGTTCACTATGTGACCGAGGAATTGAACTTCTTCCAACCAAAATGCACACTTTGAAAACTTAGCGTACAATTCTTCCTTTCTCAATACTTCTAACACCTTTCTCAAATGTTCACCGTGTTCTTGGTCATTCTTTGAGTAAATAAGTATGTCATCAATGAAAACAATGACAAACTTGTCAAGGTATGGTCCACACACTCGGTTCATAAGGTCCATGAACACAGCTGGTGCATTAGTTAAACCAAACGGCATGACCATAAACTCGTAATGACCATAACGTGTTCTGAAAGCAGTCTTTGGAATATCATCTTCTTTCACCCGCATTTGATGATACCCGGAACGTAAGTCAATCTTTGAATAAACAGACGAGCCTTGTAGTTGATCAAATAAGTCGTCGATTCTCGGTAGTGGGTAGCGGTTCTTGATGGTAAGTTTGTTCAACTCTCGGTAGTCGATACACAACCTGAATGTACCATCTTTCTTCTTGACAAACAAAACAGGAGCTCCCCACGGTGATGTGCTTGGTCGAATGAAACCACGCTCTAAAAGTTCTTGTAATTGGCTTTGCAGTTCTTTCATCTCGCTGGGTGCGAGTCTGTAAGGAGCACGAGCTATTGGTGCAGCTCCTGGTACAAGATCTATTTGAAATTCAACGGATCGATGTGGGGGTAATCCCGGTAATTCTTTCGGAAATACATCGAGAAATTCTTTTGCAATGGGAACATCATTGATGCTCTTTTCTTCAGTTTGTACTTTCTCGACGTGTGCTAGAACAGCATAGCAACCTTTTCTTATTAGTTTTTGTGCCTTCAAATTACTAATAAGATGTAGCTTCGTGTTGCCCTTTTCTCCGTACACCATTAAGGGTTTTCCTTTTTCTCGTATAATGCGAATTGCATTTTTGTAACAAACGATCTCTGCTTTCACTTCTTTCAACCAGTCCATACCGATTATCACATCAAAACTCCCTAACTCTACTGGTATCAAATCAATCTTAAATGTTTCGCTAACCAGTTTAATTTCTCGATTCCGACATATATTATCTGCTGAAATTAATTTACCATTTGCTAATTCGAGTAAAAATTTACTATCCAAAGGCGTCAATGGACAACTTAATTTAGCACAAAAATCTCTACTCATATAGCTTCTATCCGCACCCGAATCAAATAAAACGTAGGCAGATTTATTGTCAATAAGAAACGTACCCGTAACAAGCTCCGGGTCTTCCTGTGCCTCTGCCGCATTAATATTGAAAACTCTTCCGCGGCCTTGTCCATTCGTGTTCTCCTGGTTCGGGCAATTTCTAATAATGTGGCTCGGTTTTCCACATTTATAACAAACTACATTGGCATAACTTGCTCCGACACTACTTGCTCCGCCATTACTCGTTCCGACACCATTTGTTCCTTTCGTTCTATTAACCCCTGGTCCGTAGACCTCACACTTCGCCGCGCTATGACCATTTCTTTTACACTTGTTGCAAAATTTGGTGCAGAACCCCGAGTGATTCTTTTCACACCTTTGGCATAGCTGCTTCTGATTGTTGTTGTTGTTGCGGTTATTATTGTTGTTGGGATGATTGTTGTAGTTGCTGTTGTTGTTGTTGTTGTTGTTGTTGGGCCGTTTGTTGTAGTTGCGATTGATGTTGCGATTGTTGGGATAATTGTTGCGATTATTGTTGTAATTGCTGTTGTTGTTGTATTGGTGATTCTTATCACCGTTTTCCTCCCACTTTCTTTTGACTTGCTTCACATTGGCCTCTTCAGCAGTCTGTTCTTTAATTCTTTCTTCAATTTGGTTCACGAGTTTGTGAGCCATTCTACATGCCTGTTGTATGGAGGCGGGCTCGTGTGAACTTATATCTTCTTGGATTCTTTCCGGTAATCCTTTCACAAACGCGTCGATCTTCTCTTCCTCATCTTCGAATGCTCCCGGACACAATAGGCACAATTCTGTGAATCGTCTTTCGTACGTGGTAATATCAAATCCTTGGGTTCGTAACCCTCTAAGTTCTGTCTTGAGCTTATTGACCTCGGTTCTGGGACGGTACTTCTCGTTCATCAAGTGCTTGAATGCTGACCACGGTAGTGCGTACGCATCGTCTTGTCCCACTTGCTCTAGATAGGTATTCCACCATGTTAACGCAGAACCTGTGAAGGTATGCGTAGCGTACTTTACTTTGTCCTCTTCAGTACACTTACTTATGGCAAACACCGATTCGACCTTCTCGGTCCACCGTTTCAATCCGATCGGTCCTTCGGTTCCATCAAATTCCAAAGGTTTGCAGGCAGTGAATTCTTTGTAGGTGCATCCTACACGATTTCCTGTACTGCTAGATCCAAGGTTATTGTTGGTATGTAGCGCAGCCTGTACTGCGGCTATGTTTGAAGCTAGAAAAGTACGGAATTCCTCTTCATTCATATTCACGGTGTGTCGAGTAGTCGGTGCCATTTCCTTCAAAATAGTTAAATGGAACAAGTTAATCATACAGAATATTAAGAGTAGTTAATAGTATTTCGTAGCATAATATGAACTCATTTATAAAAGCTTTTTCTTCATATTAGCGTTTTATAAGTTTAAATTCGGGTAGTACCTACCCGTTAAGTTCATACTTAGTAGCTAATATACAATTCAACTACTACAATTCTATATGAAAAACTGATTATAATAATATTTCGCGTTCAAACTTTTATACAATATTTTACAAACTTACAATACCGCTTATTTTACATAAAGCATGAAATATAGCACACAATAACTTTGATACAAGATAGTTGTGAAGATAATTCTAGCTAGTACACAAGTCGTTCAGCAAAGGCAATAAAGACACGTAATTCATACGTCCAGAAACAAGTCATGCATTCTGGTTTTACTAGGACTACTTCCCATCCTTGGTCTTGTGCAACATAACCGTTATGGCCGTTGATAAGACAGCGTGTTGTAACGTCGTCAAAGGGACGAGGGTTACGTAATGTCCAACAGTCCCGTAATAATCTAAAAACCTCATTTCTTACCCCAATTACCGACTCCGTCACTTGTGGAAACGTTTTGTTTAATAGTTGTAGCCCGATGTTCTTGTTCTCACTTTGGTGAGAAGTGAACATTACTAATCCGTAAGCATAACATGCTTCTTTATGTTGCATGTTAGCCGCTTTTTCTAAATCACGAAGTCCAATATTCGGATATATTGAGTCAAAATAATTTCTTAACCCGTTGCGTAAAATAGCATTTGGGTTCCCCGCAATATATGCGTCAAAGTAAACACATCGTAACTTATGGGTTTCCCAATGTGATATCCCCCATCTTTCAAACGAAAGTCTCTTATAAACCAAGACATTCTTGGAACGTTCTTCGAATGTCTTACAAACTGATCTCGCCTTAAATAGTTGTGCCGAGGAATTCTGACCGACTCTAGACAAGATTTCATCAATCATGTCTCCGGGTAGGTCTCTTAAAATATTGGGTTGTCTATCCATTTTGTGTTTTTAAACTGTAAAATAGACAAGAGTTAGATTCATAAAAAAATACTTATTAATACAAGCAATTTTTACATATGTCATAAAGCATAAGCACACTATATTACATATATTACACCACACGAATACAACTATCTTATTCCGACTCGCTCGTTTCTTCTTCTTCGGTTTTGGTTCGTTTTGCCAAGTTTCTAGGGATATATGATGTTCCCCTAATACGAGCCGTCGTTGTCCACATTGGTTTAGAAAAACCTGGTGGTTTAGAGGTTCCCGGGTCATTGTTACAACTTAAGGACTTCGGGGGTTGACGATACATATAAAGTTCATCGGGGTTGGAATTAGATTTCTCTATTTTTATGCCCTTTCCCTTATTATTTTCTTTTGCCTTTTTAAATTCAGTTGGGGTAATTTCTATAACATCATCGGAATTCTCGTCGAAATCCGATTCATCGGAGAATTGGTAATCCTCCCAATATTTTGCTTCCTTGGCGGAAACACCATTGACCATAATTAACTTTGGTCGGTTGGTTGAGGATTTTCTTTTACTTAACCGTTTTATTATTTCCCCCACCGGTTCTATTTCTTCATCCGGTTCCGATTCTTCTTCCGGTTCCGATTCTTCTTCCGGTTCCGACTCTTCTTCCGGTTCCTCTTCGGGAACTTGTGAATCAGTCCACGAATCATTCCAATTTACATTTGACTCTTCATTATTATTATGTGAGTCAATGGGACTTGTTCTAGAGGTAGACATCTATCACATAATATCAAACGCGTTAAGAGATTAATATATCACATAATATTCACATGTTAAAAATATATAGTTTCCAACAAAATTTGTTAAGCAATCATTTTTCAAGTAAACACGGTCGAAGTCCAGACTCACTAATGCATCCTAACAAACTCGATAAGACACACTAATGCAAAATTCTGGTTCTCTAATACCAACGCTCGGATACCAACTGAAATGTCCCGTTCTTATTGATTAAAAACGTTCCATATTAATTGATTTCGTTGCGAGGTTTTGACCTCTATATGAGACGTTTTTCAAAGACTGCATTCATTTTTAAAACAAACCATAACCTTTATTTCATAAATAAAGGTTTAAAAAGCTTTACGTAGATTATCAAATAATGATAATCTAAAATATCCTGTTTACACACGACCATTACATAATGGTTTACAATACAAATATGTTACATCGAAATCAGTTTCTTGAATGCAGTTTTTACACAATATCATACAAACATGGACTCCAAATCTTGTCCTTATTTTAGTATGCAACAGCGGAAGCTCTTAATATTCACCTGAGAATAAACATGCTTTAAACGTCAACAAAAATGTTGGTGAGTTATAGGTTTAACCTATATATATCAAATCGTAACAATAGACCACAAGATTTCATATTTCAATACACATCCCATACATAGAGATAAAAATCATTCATATGGTGAACACCTGGTAAACGACATTAACAAGATGCATATATAAGAATATCCCCATCATTCCGGGACACCCTTCGGATATGATATAAATTTCGAAGTACTAAAGCATCCGGTACTTTGGATGGGGTTTGTTAGGCCCAATAGATCTATCTTTAGGATTCGCGTCAATTAGGGTGTCTGTTCCCTAATTCTTAGATTACCAGACTTAATAAAAAGGGGCATATTCGATTTCGATAATTCAACCATAGAATGTAGTTTCACGTACTTGTGTCTATTTTGTAAATCATTTATAAAACCTGCATGTATTCTCATCCCAAAAATATTAGATTTTAAAAGTGGGACTATAACTCACTTTCACAGATTTTTACTTCGTCGGGAAGTAAGACTTGGCCACTGGTTGATTCACGAACCTATAACAATATATACATATATATCAAAGTATGTTCAAAATATATTTACAACACTTTTAATATATTTTGATGTTTTAAGTTTATTAAGTCAGCTGTCCTCGTTAGTAACCTACAACTATTTGTCCACAGTTAGATGTACAGAAATAAATCGATAAATATTATCTTGAATCAATCCACGACCCAGTGTATACGTATCTCAGTATTGATCACAACTCAAACTATATATATTTTGGAATCAACCTCAACCCTGTATAGCTAACTTCAACATTCACATATAGAGTGTCTATGGTTGTTCCGAAATATATATAGATGTGTCGACATGATAGGTCGAAACATTGTATACGTGTCTATGGTATCTCAAGATTACATAATATATAATACAAATTGATTAAGTTATGGTTGGAATAGATTTGTTACTAATTTTCACGTAGCTAAAATGAGAAAAATTATCCAATCTTGTTTTACCCATAACTTCTTCATTTTAAATCCGTTTTGAGTGAATCAAATTGCTATGGTTTCATATTGAACTCTATTTTATGAATCTAAATAGAAAAGTATAGGTTTATAGTCGGAAAAATAAGTTACAAGTCGTTTTTGTAAAGGTAGTCATTTCAGTCGAAAGAACGACGTCTAGATGACCATTTTAGAAAACATACTTCCACTTTGAGTTTAATCATAATTTTTGGATATAGTTTCATGTTCATAATAAAAATCATTTTCTCAGAATAACAACTTTAAAATCAAAGTTTATCATAGTTTTTAATTAACTAACCCAAAACAGCCCGCGGTGTTACTACGACGGCGTAAATCCGGTTTTACGGTGTTTTTCGTGTTTCCAGGTTTTAAATCATTAAGTTAGCATATCATATAGATATAGAACATGTGTTTAGTTGATTTTAAAAGTCAAGTTAGAAGGATTAACTTTTGTTTGCGAACAAGTTTAGAATTAACTAAACTATGTTCTAGTGATTACAAGTTTAAACCTTCGAATAAGATAGCTTTATATGTATGAATCGAATGATGTTATGAACATCATTACTACCTTAAGTTCCTTGGATAAACCTACTGGAAAAGAGAAAAATGGATCTAGCTTCAATGGATCCTTGTATGGCTCGAAGTTCTTGAAGCAGAATCATGACACGAAAACAAGTTCAAGTAAGATCATCACTTGAAATAAGATTGTTATAGTTATAGAAATTGAACCAAAGTTTGAATATGATTATTACCTTGTATTAGAATGATAACCTACTGTAAGAAACAAAGATTTCTTGAGGTTGGATGATCACCTTACAAGATTGGAAGTGAGCTAGCAAACTTGAAAGTATTCTTGATTTTATGAAACTAGAACTTTTGGAATTTATGAAGAACACTTAGAACATGAAGATAGAACTTGAGAGAGATCAATTAGATGAAGAAAATTGAAGAATGAAAGTGTTTGTAGGTGTTTTTGGTCGTTGGTGTATGGATTAGATATAAAGGATATGTAATTTTGTTTTCATGTAAATAAGTCATGAATGATTACTCATATTTTTGTAATTTTATGAGATATTTCATGCTAGTTGCCAAATGATGGTTCCCACATGTGTTAGGTGACTCACATGGGCTGCTAAGAGCTGATCATTGGAGTGTATATACCAATAGTACATACATCTAAAAGCTGTGTATTGTACGAGTACGAATACGGGTGCATACGAGTAGAATTGTTGATGAAACTGAACGAGGATGTAATTGTAAGCATTTTTGTTAAGTAGAAGTATTTTTATAAGTGTATTTAAGTCTTTCAAAAGTGTATAAATACATATTAAAACACTACATGTATATACATTTTAACTGAGTCGTTAAGTCATCGTTAGTCGTTACATGTAAGTGTTGTTTTGAAACCTTTAGGTTAACGATCTTGTTAAATGTTGTTAACCCAATGTTTATAATATCAAATGAGATTTTAAATTATTATATTATCATGATATTATCATGTATGAATATCTCTTAATATGATATATATATATTAAATGTCTTTACAACGATAATCGTTACATATATGTCTCGTTTAAAAATCATTAAGTTAGTAGTCTTGTTTTTACATATGTAGTTCATTGTTAATATACTTAATGATATGTTTACTTATCATAGTATCATGTTAACTATATATATATCCATATATATGTCATCATATAGTTTTTACAAGTTTTAACGTTCGTGAATCACCGGTCAACTTGGGTGGTCAATTGTCTATATGAAACATATTTCAATTAATCAAGTCTTAACAAGTTTGATTACTTAACATGTTGGAAACATTTAATCATGTAAATATCAATCTCAATTAATATATATAAACATGGAAAAGTTCGGGTCACTACACATTGTGTAGTTTGGAACTTAAACTTTTTGGTGGTCGAAACTCGTAAATTGTATTAAACTCGTAAAACGGCCGATGTGGGCCCCGCCTGTAAAACATTGATTTTATATTTGAAACAAGTTAGTTTTACATATTTGGATGTATGGTAAAAAAGCGTTTAGTCTAAAAGTGTCGGAAACTAGTCTATCTTTTTCACATTTAGAGACTTTCCGGACAGTCCACTTTGGCGCGCCGCGCCCCTACATGGCGCGCCGCGCGGGTATGCTGCCCAGGAAATTTTTTTTTATTTTGTATTTTCGCGTGGTTTGGTCGAGGGTTGGTTTGGGTTGTTACAGACTACATTTTTGTATTGATTGAAATTCTTATTCAGTTTACATTTGATAAGTGTTTTTATACACAAAAAATACAACAGCCATTTCTATTAGAGGTTAGGCTCCAAATCTCATTTTGGAACTCCTTTATCAAAATAGGAAATATGCTTGTGATTGTAGCCGTTGCCTCATGCTTTGTGCTCAGGTTTATGTTGCCTTTTACTTATGGAAATGATGAAGTTAACTTTACTTCTGATCCAAAGTCAAACTTCCATTTCCAGAAATGATCCCTTTTTGGTTCTGTATTCTAACACTTCCCCTCAAGTTGAATAGTGGTATTTCCACAATTCAACTTGCCCAATACATCGTTGAGGAGTCTTCGGTTTATAAATTTGCTGGGACTAGCTGCAAGCTAGTCATCAATCGTGTTTAGTCAATTTCCGACTTGAACTTCTTTGATATTCCTCCCGACATGAACCCAATTCAATCTTGAATCTTCACTAGTTCGCTTGGAGTATTCAACTTCCCGACTTGAACCCAGTCCAACTTGGACCTTCACTGATTCGCCAAGGAGTATTCAGTTTTCTAGACATGAACCCGGTCCAACTTGGACCTTTACTGGTTCGCCTAGGATTATTCAGATTCCAAACATGAACTCAGTTCATTATTGAACCTTGTTTGGTTCGCTTAGAATACTTAAGTTTCCTTTTCCTGACATGAACCCAGTTCTACGTAAACCTTGTTTGGTTCGCCTGAAGTGTCTTGCTTTATTCCATTAGATGCTCCGGTGATCAACTCACAGTGTCTTTAGAATTAATCTTCCCCTCACCGTGTGTTGGATATATACCGGAAATATAATAAAAAACAAAGGATAAGTGATGTAATCACATCATCTACTCAATCATTTTTTTTTTCACCAACTCACAAGGTATTAAAATCAAAACGATTTTGAAAATATATATTTTTGTTTTAAAAAACAAAGGACTGTTGGGCAAAAATAAAGACACATCATCATCATTTATAAAAAAAAAACATTTAATCAATTGAACTTGAATGGTCTTTTAATCGAAAAATGTTGAAAAAACGAATTTTTCATAAAACATAAAACTTCCGATTGTTCCCTTGTACGTTGAAAACAATTTGACCATTTTTTGACTAACATGTTAAATAATTGATAAACTGAATTGCAAACCAGTATTTTGAAACAAGTGTGTTTTAAACACGAAATTAGGTTTTATCTTTCTTCCCAACCCGTTAACCCCTTTGGTCCATCACCCCACGTGACACCCTCTGATCTTTTTTGTTTTCTTACGTTTCCCACCCCAACAGTGTATTATGATTTCCAAAAAACCTTTTTCTTTAATCGATGCATATTATCACGCGTACACAGAGTATGGTGTTTATTCAGTTCCCAAAAATTGTTATCCACAAATTCTTTATCATCCCTAAATTGTTTGTTCAATACTTCAACATTATCATCTCTAGATCGAATTTTTGGGGTACTGGTGTTATCTCTAGATATTTTCAGCATACTGATATTATCACTTTCTCTATTTTCTCTAGATGCTGTGAATAAAGAGAAAGGATTTGAGTTTTGTACCGATTTGGTCTTTGGGTGCTGCAACTCCACCGAAACCTTGTTCGGTGATAGTGATGGCAGGTTGTTCATCCACCGTTGCCTTTCTCCCTTCTCCGACGTTCAGGTTGTTGATTTCTTTTCCCTTTTTCCGGTGCCAGGTAAACACCTATGGCCGCCGTTAATTATTTTGATGGTTGGTGGTGGTCACCGTTGTTGGTAGCTCTTGGTTACCGACGGCTGCAAACCCACTCCCTTTTTTTGTTCTAAAGCCGAAATCTAATCACCATGGCAACCCCAACTAATCTTTGTTGTTTGGTTGCTGTTTGATTTTGCTGAGGCTTAATCTGAGCTATTGTCATTTTTGACATGGTAGTTTGATTTTGATGATTCTGAGTTCTCTATGCCCTCTCTTGTGACAGTCATTCATTTGACCTTGTCCTAAGAGTTCATTGGCAGAAAACTTTCAAAAAAACATTAAGCTACCGTCATTTGACATGGCGGCTTAATTTCGGTAAATGATTGAAGCTAAATACGAGTGTCTTGATCCAAGATCGACACCGTTAGCTCTGATACCATGTTAAGAATTGATATGCGGAAGTATGTAATTGTTTATTGAGATTGGATTGAATATTTATTGATCTAAGATGATAAACTGGAAAAAGATAAAGGAGAGCAAAAAAAGCTTTAAGGACTACATTTTTGTATTGATTGAAATTCTTATTCAGTTTACATTTGATAAGTGTTTTTATACACAAAAAATACAACAGCCATTTCTATTAGAGGTTAGGCTCCAAATCTCATTTTGGAACCCCTTTATCAAAATAGGAAATATGCTTGTGATTGTAGCCGTTGCCTCATGCTTTGTGCTCAGATTTATGTTGCCTTTTACTTATGGAAATGATGAAGTTAACTTTACCTCTGATCCAAAGTCAAACTTCCATTTCAGGAAATGGTCCCTTTTTGGTTCTGTATTCTAACATGGGCTTGGTCTTGGTCCTGGTCGTGGTCGAAATGAAGTTGGTGACTTAGTATACTGTCGAAAATGAAAGCGTTACCAGTGCCTGTGGTTTCTGACTTTCTGCTGCATGTGGGGGTTTTCTCACAACAGTTATTACCGATGATGGCCAATTGTGGAGCTGGGGAGGTAAGAACTTGACCCATTTAACGGATGTTCATATGTATTGAATTTGTGGTATATATCTTTACATTGATAACTAGGAGAGTAAAAAGTGATTATTATATATTATGTAGCGAACTCAAACAACAAGCTTGGAAGATGTAATCGAGTGGGTGGTTGGAAACCTCAACCTATACCTAATTTGGAGGGTGTTCGTATTGTTAAAATAGCAAGTGGCGGATATCAATCTCTTGCTTTAACTGGTATGTTAAATGTGGAACTATCCGATTTTTGTTACGGTGGAATTGTAACTTTTGTTATAGAATGCTGATGATGTTGTGTATTTTTAATCTTGAAGATGAAGGTCAAGTTTTATCTTGGGGGTATCGTGGACATGGACAGTTGGGACATTTCTCTACTCAAAATCAGCCTGGTCCGTCGGTTGTTGAGTCTTTAGCGTCTGAGAAAATTGTGGATATTTCTTGTGGAGGTTCTTCATCAGCCGCTGTAACTGGTAAACTTAACTGCATCCCTTTCATCTTGATATAGCATAAAAGCCTACCACTTTATTGCCTAGTAAAATGAGATGAGGTTACACACGGGTTGGGCTAGTTAGGTAACCGGGGTCAACAGGTGTGGACTGACCCATAAACACTTTGTCTCAACAATTAGTTCACAATTACACAAAACATTACTATAACATTAATAATTGTCTAACCCTTTGAATAAAAAAAATGTAGGACGTGGTGTGCATTCCAGATAGCATTTTTGTAGTAATGTTTAGTTCATATGTAATCTTGCGAACTTGTTTAATATTTTTAGTGCATGCTTGTGTACGTTGCTATACAGCTTCTTCAGTTTGTCTACTTAGTCAAACAATATACTAATATATAAAGCATAATTATAGTAAAAATGTTATTGGCGTATGCAGATACCGGTAAGCTGTACATGTGGGGGAATGCGAAGGATGGTCAATTACGGGTCCCCAGGTGTGCCAGAAATACAACCATTTCCAATTGAAGTCAAGTTCCTTATGGATGATGATGATGATGGTTTGGGGCCCCACAATGTTCTTTCAGTAGCCATTGGTGCATCACATGCTCTATGTTTGGTTTCCAGATCAAGTGATTCACGCCCACAAGTCTAGCATCTTCGATCAGTTGACAAAAGCTCGACCCAAATCTTGCTAAATGAGTGTTGGATTTTTCAGTTTGCACCATATATGACATTGGCAGCATTTGCAAACTTGTCCTTAACCCAATTGATAATCTTGTTTTGACTTTCTGCAAAGCACAATCTGGTCTAGAACGGCTTGGGTTATCTGGCTTGGGCCAAATTATCGCCACCTTGCAACGCCGCAAGAAGCCTTGCGACTTACGATGGCATTTTGGAAAATTCGTTTTTTTACGGTGTATCATTATAGTTTGTTCAAAAAATGAGCGTTTTAGCTAGCAACCCTGAAAGAGTAGGAATGAATTATATTATTTGATTCACATTGATGTATCACCCGATATGATTGATGTATAAATCTCTGGATTAATAGCTTCCAAGGAAAACAACCAACATTGTTGATGTTATTATTCTCTTTGGTTAATGTGGAGATTTCGTAACAGTACTGTTTCAAGACAAAACGATTCGGAGGTGTCACATTATAGATGGTATTGTCTCAAATTCTTTATGTTGACTTTCTAATAGACAATGTAAACTTATGCCAAATTGGACTTTATGGTTACATCTCATAGTCCTCCATGTAATTTTCTAGCTTCTAGTAAGTTTGTTATAAAGTTTTCTGTTCAAAAACCCAGACAAAATTTTTTATAACTTTTTACGAGAAACCCCTACTACGAACGGCCACATTGGACCCCCCGCAGCGGGTAAACCTCGGACATCGATAAACTCAGGTGTCACCCCGATGCCGGGTAAAGCACCCTCTAGTCAAGGGTCACTATTAAATTCGTCCATTAACCTCGGACAATGTTAGGAACTAGAACTTATAGAAAAATAAGGTTGGGCTCTCATAAGTTCCTTGAGCTTTGTCTTCCAAATAAACTCGTACAAAAAACTCTAATAACTGATTGAAAAAGTAAACTTGGGAGAAAAAAATAGTTATAGTGGGAGGTGATCCTTACACATCACTTTTTGATCCATGTACACCTAATTTACTATAATATCCTTAATTATATTTAGAATAATATTATAATTTCAATTCTCTAGATTAATTTAGGGATATAATTGTGAGTTTGCGAGATAAAAGTGTACATGAATCAAAAAATGCTATGTGAGGATCACCAACCTATTAGTTTATAAAATAAGAAGTAATATAAATACATGTATCATGAGTTTGCGAAGACATTTTATGTTAATTTACATGTTTATACTTTAATTTCAGATTATTTTGTTCAAACACTAGTTATTTCTAAATAAGTTGTCGTTGTAAACTTTCGACTCTATGACGAGACTCTAAGACCACTTTTAAAGTGTAGGGGTTGTGGGGTTTTAGTATGGCGTGACATTGTTGTGAGAAAGATGGTTGTTATGACCAGTGTTAAGTAAAAGTTGTGAAAAGTTGTGGGTGATGGGCCAAATTATATTATAATTAGTAATAAAATGGAATTAGAATTAATTAATTTAAATTTAAAATGGCAGAGCCAATCAGAATCAATAAAATCTCGTGGTTTACTTCGTGATTTTTCACTCCACACCTTATACAATGCCTGATTTCCACACACCACAACACAATGTTGTGGCCATTGTAACTTCAACGCCTGGTTTCAACGAGTGTTTAACGACTAGTCTAACTGCAAACAAAAAAAAAAATGTGTAAAAGATTTCGTTAAATTCATCTTTTCCTCCACTTCTGAAACGGTCCGGCGAGTTTTGGTGAATCATGAAGTCCTTCCTGTAATTTTCGTCACCCTTAAGCAGCAAAGACATGTACCTGTCTTTTGTGAGAGGTTTCAGTGGTTCGTTGGCTAGGGTATTTGAGAACGTGACTCTCACAAGATCACATTTTTCATTTTCGTTTTCTTTCTTTCCACTGCCGATATGTTCTTGTTGTTGTTGTCGGGGTTATTTTCTTCGATTTTCTGTGCCATGCTCTATTTATTTTCTCACATTTGTCGGAGCTTCTCTTTACCATGGCGTTGTGGACCAGTGGCAGTTTCTTTAGCTTACTCTTGTTGGTTACTTTTTGACCACCGTTCATTTTCAGTTGTCGAGCCCACACCATCAGGTGTGACGCCCGAGGGTTTTAGGGTGATAGTACGGTTACTTGCTTTACAATGGTCGTTTTTTTTTTGGCTTACTCATGGTTGGTTTTTTGGTTATCAAGATGCTATGTCCTTTGATTATATGCGAACTCGTTTAAAATAGATTCAAACTTTTAGATTACATTTTCTTTACACACATGGTATACAGAAAACATCTTAAAATCAAAAAGCATTTTTCACTTGTCATATTTCACAGATATTCCCTTTTTCCCGCCCTTTTTATTTCCCCCAAAATAAAATAAAACCCTAGCCCATTTCTTCACCTTCGCATTTCATCCAAATTAGGAATTCACAATTTCTATCTCTAATCCTTATATAATTCATACTTCGTTCTCAATCGATTTCTTCAATTATTTGCTGTCAGATTACAGTTAAGAGGATTTCAGCTCACAGGATTCAAGTAAGAATTTATAACTTAAAATCGACAATTAATTGTAAAGTTTCAATTTTGTGATTATCAATTGTTTGTTAGTAGTTCTTTGAAATGTTTAAACCGCATGTAACCACCTGCCTCCTGGAAGATAAAAACACAGCTACATTTTGATTTTATAAAGTAAAATTAAAATTGATTTCTTCCTGTGTTTCTCATGTATTCATTCATAATATAATAATATATTCGTTATGTAGAAATTTGTTTGATAATGTTTTTTGTTTTTGTTAGTAGATCAATTAGAAGATTACAGTTAACAACAGTTGGTATTTTTTTCGGAATGTATCTATCACAGTTTATGCTTAACTTATGTTAGAGAATACACAATCATACCATTAACCAAGAATTAATAACAGTTTTCAGATGATTGCAATATTTTTTATGATTTCAATATCACAGTTTATGCTTAACTTATGTTAGAGTTTGCTTTGACTAGTAATTAGTTGATCACTTAAGTATGTTATTGTTATGAACCCACCCTTGTGGTCCAGTGGTTCACCCATTTGCACTTGTGCATTGGGATGAGGGTGGGGAGGTCTCAAGTTCGAGTCCCTCCCCTTAAAAATACTCGTGGGATTTGTTTCCTGAAAGCTGAATTGCCATGGGGAAGGTTTTACCGACCCGTATTCAGGACTCATGTCCGACCGCCTGCCCCTCGGGATGGTATAAGGTTCGGATCCCTGTAATGCGGTTCGGGTTTCCTGCCCGAAAGCGCGCGCGTGCGTGGCAAATGATAGTATTCGATGCCAACAACTTGCCTTTCAAAAAAAAAATGCTATTGTTATTTACACTACTCTTAGATCATAAGTTTCCCACATTGGATTGATATTCTTACAGAGTATTAATTTTAGAAGTGATTAGACAGAATGTTTGACATAATAATCTTATGCTTCGATGGTTCTTGCATTACGTTTGTGTTCCTGTTCAGGCGGCTCAGCATGCTAGACCACCACTATGGCAACCTGAAAAGATTTGTCACCGCTTTTTTGTTATTGTGAAACACTCATCTGTAACTGGTTAAGGTTTACATCAAGTCGACACTTGAATGTATGACTTATTGAAACACCACCTGAGATTAGCTTAGGCGGGTTAAAGGGAAGCTCTTAGGTCATAAACATCGTGGAACATTATTGCTGAATGTAGTATCTAAGTAGCGTTCTGACTTTGCGGAAACATACAAAACTAAAAGATAACCCAAATGGGATTGTCCTGTAATGATAATTTTGAGATTTTCAGGTTTCTACATTGAAGATCGAAGATAAACCTAATAATCCAAAAGATGGGCAAGACTGAATCTGCCTGCACAAAAGGAGCCGAAGCAGTCCTAAAAGTTCCCTCAAACTCATCAATCCCAATATCTTATCATCCTCTTTATGGTCCTCATGATGACATACTTCTTCTTGAGCTTGATGAGAAGCTTCTTCCTGATGTCATCAACCAAAGGTAGTAACTTTAACTGGTTTTCCTGCCTTTTCTTTTGTCTAACTTGGTCAAACTTGGCAAACTTGGTGAAACTCGGTCAAACATGATCAAACTCGGTGAAAATATGGTCAAACTCGGCCAAAACTCAGAAAATTGGTCAAAACTTGTTCAAAAGCAGTCAAGTTTAACTTGGTCAACATTCGAGTACTCCCCGATTAGCGATTTTTGCAACCTTTCTATTATCCTTTATCATTATTATTATGTTGACCTGTTAAATTTACGTCTATTCTCAGAGTTAGCTTACGTGGACAGCCAGATGAAGACGCAGTTCTCTGTACACAGTCAAAAACTTATGCCATTAAGTTTGTTGGAACTTCAAATTCTGTTTTTCTTGTCCCCCCTTCAGACCAATTTACAGTAAACGAGAATTCACATGATTGCGATGAAAAAGGTACCGACAGTAATGCACGATTTGCATCTATTCTTAAGGTGGCACCTGGAACCATGGAGCTTGTTGAAGTAGCCCCGAGAATCGACAAACTCAAATCGCTTCTTTTAGAAAATCCATACAAGTTTGATGAAGACACTGAGATGTATGATACTGGTTTGTATCGATGGGTTGACCTTATTGACCGGGTTCAAGCGAGTGACGAAGAATTAAGGTCTGCACTTCAGGTTCTTTCGGCTGTTGAAATAAACGGGTATTGGAGAAATATTGATGAGAATTACATGGGTCAAATAGTCAACACGCTTGTTAATAACGCGATAATAAACGAGTGGCCTTTGAGTGCACTTAATGAAGATGAGGCTGTGGAATCATTGGTAAATGATGGATTCCCACGTGTTATTGCACACCATTGTTTGGAAGTTTATGGTAGCAAAACAAATGGCGGTGTTTGGGAATTGGATAACCGACGGGTTTGTGTGCATTTTGCGAGGCGGATATTAGCGTTTGGGAAGATGAAAATGGAGAGTTTTATGGAGGAATGGATCGGTAAAGTTCCTAGTGGGATGAAGGTGAGTTTGGACATGTTGGAAGGGGAAGTTTTGGTTGAAAAACTTGGAATACAGTCTTGGATTTACAGTTTTAGTGTTTCTTCTCTGCCATCGGACCCTGCAAATCGTTTTGCCAGGCTATTTCAAGAACGGGCCAAATGGGACTGGAAGGATCTACACCCTTATATCAGGTGTTAAATATGTTTCTTTGGGTAATTTTATTGCTTTCTTATAAATTAGATATTCGTTATTTATGTTTTGACTAATTTTGATGAGATAGGTTGGGTCAATGGGTTGGGTTATGCATTAAACCAGATTGGGATTGAAACACACTATTTACTAGTTTGAGTCCTGGGGTAGACCAAAGAAAACATATTTTTCAATCTGTTTATTTTTTGTTTAAATTTTGACACTAGTAGTCAATCCATCCATTAAATATGTTTGTAAACATTATGATCACAATAATAATATAAGTTTTTGTATCAAACAATTTGGAAGGTTGTATGCTAAATAAACTTTGACAACTTTAACCTCTTTGACTCTTTTGGTCCATTTGACCCGTAATCTTTTTGGCTTAATCTCTTATATGCCACCCCTAATTTTGATTTATAAGTTTTGAGTGATCCAATTTTTAACTTAAAATTGATGTCGATATATGAACTTCCATGGAAATTCAATAGTATAATAAATTGCAAAATAGGTACTATTGATTGTGTTAACTCATATAACACAATTTTGTAGTGAGATGCAGTGGTGGAGCTTGAATAGATTTTAGGGGGTGAAAATTATGTAAATGTGAAGCATAAACGGGTAAATGAATAATGTTTTCCTTGTTCATGCTATTCGGGAAAGGGATTATTTTCACTCAAATGCACGCGATCTAATTGAGTTATTTTGATGACTGTTTTGCGCTTTTCCATGGCATACTAAGATATACGGGTAGTGAGGTTTGAACATGAGAACTCTTGTGAAGTAAATTGTTGATATATGCGAATTCTGTGAGCCTTCAACATTTTTTTTTTCATATGGACTCTGATTTAGTTAATTCAAAAGCCAGACATTCGTAAAGGGCTATATATTTCACTACTTGCTCAATTTTAGGGGGCGACGACCCCTCCTAGACCCTTAAAATTTCCACCCTCTGTGAGATATCATAGATTTTGGACAAAGAAAGTTTTGAAATCATTTGTTTTCTTGGAATGTAGTTAGGATAATTACTGTTACTAACGCTTGATTTTGTGTTTACTATAGGGATCTTAGTGTTCCAGGACTGACTTCAGATGGTTTACTCCTTAAGTACACTAGAAGGACTCAGCCTACTGCAGATTCTGAGCCTGTTTTTACTGCAAGATGATGATGGGTCATGGTTCTTATATCAAAGCTACATGTGTTTAGTATAATCTTTCTTATAGCAAACATAACTAGTTATATGTTAATGTGACACTATATATGTGCTGGTGCAGACTCAAGTTGTAATGGCTACTAATTTTATGAAATTCCTTGCGTGTTTGTCATGATTAAAGATATTAATGTTTGGATTTTGTTTTCACGCTTTAAAGAGCTGTTGTTTTAGAATCAAACGTAAACCACAAATTCTCTCTTTCACGTATGAAATTTTTAAACTAGGGTTCTTCATCAATTTGAGTTAAATGTTGGAAGCTCGTAGATGATGGCAAGAGGTGCACAATCGGTAGCAATTGCGATTCTTTAACGAGATTCACATGTGGTTATTGGAACCTTTTTTGTTCTGCTCATTGTTAGTCTGATGAGTTTAATTGCATGTATGGTTAAATTAAATTGCAACTTACAAGGATGCTGTTGATACCTATTTACTGCTAGCGGCTAATAAGTATTAGTACAGGTCTAGAACTACTTAACGTGATGGGGTGGATGGCTGATTCATGTTTACCCTCGGGACGGATCCCTGCAGACCTGGATCACGGTCTAAAACCGTGGGGTGGCTTTATCAATCTTTGCAGAGCCAAACTATGAGTTGATCCGTCTAGCGCTTTGCGGCAAAGTCTTCAGGTTCTAGAGTGAGAAAGTCTAGTGTGAGAGAAAGTGTGTTATCTGTCACAAGTCCAGTTCTCTTAAAAGTGATGCCCCAGGTGGCCTATTTATAGGCACGAGTGCTTCGCAATGTTCGAAGACAGGTGTCACTCTGCCATTGAATGTTTTATGCGAAAAGTGTGTAACCGACTTTGTTCTTTACGGTGACATGACATATGTGTTGCTCGTGTGTTCTTTATAGGGCCTAGGCATAAATAACAGCCTTCAGAGCTTACGCATAACGCTGGACGGCTTGCTTTTGTAATTAAAATGTTTTCCTGAACAGAATACGTTGAACGAATATATATTAAAAATTGTTAAAAATACTATTTTATGTCTTTTAAGCGTTTTTTCCAGTTTATATTGACCTTTTCATGCGTGCAAACCAAGGGGCGCACCATTAGATGCCATAGCCTAAGGTAGCTTTGTAAATGCGTAATGGTGAAAACCTTCTAGATTGTGGAGAAAGATGCACAAGTCACGATATAAAGACAAAATTACACGGATGGTAGTTGATGTTTACTCTAAGTTTCACGAATTGTCCTAAAGTTCAAATTTTACATGGATGAGCATGATGTTTGCATTTGTTGCACATTTGGTGATACTGACGGTCGTGAGTTCACCTCTGTTGACTTGTATCACATGACTAGCTTACGAGGGTATTTATTCGAGTTTTTTATTTTGTATTTCAAGGAAAAAAATCCATCCTTTTTAATTTCATTTCACACATTTTCCTCTTCTCTTTGATTTCAAATCACGACCTAAAGCAACCCCAAAATGTGGAATCGTTTTCAATCCAGTCGAGCAATGGTGCACAATTTATACCAGTTACTAAGGGTTGAAGATAACTTTGATTTACAAGCATTGGAATGATTTTACTATAAGTTAATAGGGGTTTATGAACTGATTAATTTTATGTAGATCTCTCTTATTTCAACTTTTTTTTTTGAACGGCGATTTTTTGGCATCAGTAGATCATTTCTTTCAACGACCCTCATCATTTGCACGTAACACACACGTTCGGGCGAAAACCCGAACCCGATCGACGGTATCCGGGAACACATCCATTCGGGCAGTGTTCTAGAGTAGAGGTTCGTGAACGAATCCGGTAAAAATTCCCTATAGGGTCAATATATACCACTATTATTGGAGTTCAATTGTTTTAAAGAAAATCATGTCATCCCTATGGATCGAACTCATGACCTCTCCCTATCACATGACACAAAGTATATGGAGAGAACCGTTGAGCTATGCCCCGTAAGTTCAACTTTTATTTCAACTTTTATTCTGTCCACTAGTGTTATTACTTTGACCAGCTCCACTTTCTTTTTTACCTTTCCCTTTATCGGATGTATCATGTGCATTAATTCTCTCACCAACTTTTTTCCATCCATTTAATCGATCATCTTCAAAAATTGGTATTGAACCCCTACATCTTGTTCTAAACGATTTAAAGTATTGGCTACAAAAAATACTTGTCTTCTAGTCTCAATTGCATGTAGTTGGATATAATCTCATGCTTCCATTTTTTATACCAAACTTATGTCCTAGATTAAAGGAGGTAGAACCAACACTCGATTCAGATTCATTTTCAAGTCCATCATTGTTATAACTTCTAAATCAATCAAATCATCAGTGGTGTCATTTTCCGTGATTTTATCTTTAGCATTACTCATGAACTCAATATCTTTATCAATAATAAGTCATTCATATCCACATTAACATCTAATATATCATTATCCTTATCACAAACAAAATCACTATTATCACTTTCGGATTGATCATCAACATCTTCATTATTATTATTAACATGTTCTGTATTTTTTGCTTCAACACTAATTTGAGTCATGTTCACATCGTTTGGTTATGCTTGAATAACATCCCTATCTTGAGTCATATTTAACCACTTGATCCAGCTTCATCATCCAAACTATCCCAATTCCATTCCAATTGCAATTTTTTCCTAATTGGACGTGTACCTTTACTCAAATTACTTTGTGCATGTACATCATCAGTCTCAATTTTCTCTATAACTATCGTATTTTTAGGAGGACTAAAAAAGCATCCAAATTGGTTAATTCTAGTTCCAGGTACAAACTAATTTCCTTATGATTTTCCACATATTGTCTTAGATAATTTACGTCAGTATCATTTCCAAAAGCACATAACCCATAATCCAAAAAAGTTCAAGGTCTAGAAAAATGATAATACATTCTTCTCCTACCATCATATCCTAAGTCATCAACCATATCATAAACAATTAGAATAGAGAATGTGTCACTTTCAATAAGGTCGAGATAGAAATCCTACCATTAATGTATTCACCCTTTGGAGCATTGCTAATAGTTCCACCATGGTGTAATTTGATATTGAAAAAAATCCTTATTTTGATTCAACAAATTATAACTTAGGTTAGAAAAAATGTGAACTCGAATCTACATAAATATAATCAGTTCATAAAACTCTATTAAATTACCGTAAAATAGTTCCAATGCTCAGTGGCGGAGCTTGAACAGTTGTTTTGGAGGGGCCGAACATGACATATTATATCGAGATACCAACTAATATTAGTGAAGAATATTAATTTTGAGTATTTTGGTGATATCTTCGAGAAGAAATGGCCTCTCCGGAACCAATGGCTCTTAATTTCAAGTAAGAATCAACATGAAATTTACATGATTAAGTGTTTTCAACATTTTAAGCAATCAAACTTGTTAAGACTTGATTAAGTGAAATAGGTTTCATATAGACAATTGACCACCCAAGTTGACCGGTGATTCACGAACGTTAAAACTTGTAAAAACTATACGATGACATATATATGGTTATATATATAGTTAACATGATTTTATTATAAGTATGTATCTCATTAGGTATTTTAACAATGAGTTATATACATAAAAATGAGACTATTAATTTAAGAAACTCGAAAACGATATATATAACGATTATCGTTATAACAACGTCTTACTAGGTACATATGAATCATATTAAGATATTGATACACTTGGTTAATTATGTTAAATGATAAGTAAATATATTATTAAGTGTATTAACAATGAAATACATATGTAAAAATAAGACTACTAACTTAATGATTTCGAAACGAGACATATATGTAACGATTATCGTTGTAACGACATTTAACTGTATATATATCATACTAAGATATATTATATATCATAATATCATGATAATATAACAATTTAACATCTCATTTGTTATAATAAACAATGGGTTAATAACATTCAACAAGATCGTTAACCTAAAGGTTTCAAAACAACATTTACATGTAACGACTAACGATGACTTAACGACTCAGTTAAAATGTATATACATGTAGTGTTTTAATATGTATTCATACACTTTTTAAAGACTTCAAGACACTTATCAAAATACTTCTACTTAACAAAAATGCTTACAATTACATCCTCGTTCAGTTTCATCAACAATTCTACTCGTATGCACCCGTATTCGTACTCGTACAATACACAGCTTTTAGATGTATGTACTATTGGTATATACACTCCAATGATCAGCTCTTAGCAGCCCATGTGAGTCACCTAACACATGTGGGAACCATCATTTGGCAACTAGCATGAAATATCTCATAAAATTACAAAAATATGAGTAATCATTCATGACTTATTTACATGAAAACAAAATTACATATCCTTTATATCTAATCCATACACCAACGACCAAAAACACCTACAAACACTCTCATTCTTCAATTTTCTTCATCTAATTGATCTCTCTCAAGTTCTATCTTCAAGTTCTAAGTGTTCTTCATAAATTCCAAAAGTTCTAGTTTCATAAAATCAAGAATACTTCCAAGATTGCAAGTTTACTTCCAAGTTTTCTAAATCCATTCCAAGTAATCATCCAAGATCAAGAAACCTTTGTTACTTACAGTAGGTTATCTTTCTAATACAAGGTAATAATCATATTCAAACTTTAATTCAATTTCTATAACTATAACAATCTTATTTCGAGTGGAAATCTTACTTGAAATTGTTTTCGTGTCATGATTCTGCTTCAAGAACTTTCAAGCCATCCAAGGATCCTTTGAAGCTAGATCTATTTTTCTCATTTCCAGTAGGTTTATCCAAGGAACTTGAGGTAGTAATGATGTTCATAACATCATTCGATTCATACATATAAATCTATCTTATTCGAAGGTTTAAACTTGTAATCACTAGAACATAGTTTAGTTAATTCTAAACTTGTTCGCAAATAAAAGTTAATCCTTCTAACTTGACTTTTAAAATCAACTAAACACATGTTCTATATCTATATGATATGCTAACTTAATGATTTAAAACCTGGAAACACGAAAAACACCGTAAAATCGGATTTACGCCTTCGTAGTAACACCGCGGGCTGTTTTGGGTTAGTTAATTAAAAACTATGATAAACTTTGATTTAAAAGTTGTTATTCTGGCAAAATAATTTTTATTATGAACATGAAACTATATCCAAAAATTATGGTTAAACTCAAAGTGGAAGTATGTTTTCTAAAATGGTCATCTAGACGTCGTTCTTTCGACTGAAATGACTACCTTTACAAAAACGACTTGTAACTTATTTTTCTGACTATAAACCTATACTTTTTCTATTTAGATTCATAAAATAGAGTTCAATATGAAACCATAGCAATTTGATTCACTCAAAACGGATTTAAAATGAAGAAGTTATGGGTAAAACAAGATTGGATAATTTTTCTCATTTTAGCTACGTGAAAATTGGTAACAAATCTATTCCAACCATAACTTAATCAACTTGTATTGTATATTATGTAATCTTGAGATACCATAGACACGTATACAATGTTTCGACCTATCATGTCGACACATCTATATATATTTCGGAACAACCATAGACACTCTATATGTGAATGTTGGAGTTAGCTATACAGGGTTGAGGTTGATTCCAAAATATATATAGTTTGAGTTGTGATCAATACTGAGATACGTATACACTGGGTCGTGGATTGATTCAAGATAATATTTATCGATTTATTTCTGTACATCTAACCGTGGACAACTAGTTGTAGGCTACTAACGAGGACAGCTAACTTAGTAAACTTAAAACATCAAAATATATTAAAAGTGTTGTAAATATATTTTGAACATACTTTGATATATATGTATATATTGTTATAGGTTCGTGAATCAACCAGTGGCCAAGTCTTACTTCCCGACGAAGTAAAAATCTGTGAAAGTGAGTTATAGTCCCACTTTTAAAATCTAATATTTTTGGGATGAGAATACATGCAGGTTTTATAAATGATTTACAAAATAGACACCAGTACGTGAAACTACATTCTATGGTTGAATTATCGAAATCGAATATGCCCCTTTTTATTAAGTCTGGTAATCTAAGAATTAGGGAATAGACACCCTAATTGACGCGAATCCTAAAGATAGATCTATTGGGCCTAACAAACCCCATCCAAAGTACCGGATGCTTTAGTACTTCGAAATTTATATCATATCCGAAGGGTGTCCCGGAATGATGGGGATATTCTTATATATGCATCTTGTTAATGTCGGTTACCAGGTGTTCACCATATGAATGATTTTTATCTCTATGTATGGGATGTGTATTGAAATATGAAATCTTGTGGTCTATTGTTACGATTTGATATATATAGGTTAAACCTATAACTCACCAACATTTTTGTTGACGTTTAAAGCATGTTTATTATCAGGTGAATACTAAGAGCTTCCGCTGTTGCATACTAAAATAAGGACAAGATTTGTAGTCCATGTTTGTATGATATTGTGTAAAAACTGCATTCAAGAAACTGATTTCGATGTAACATATTTGTATTGTAAACCATTATGTAATGGCCGTGTGTAAACAGGATATTTTAGATTATCATTATTTGATAATCTACGTAAAGCTTTTTAAACCTTTATTTATGAAATAAAGGTTATGGTTTGTTTTAAAAATGAATGCAGTCTTTGAAAAACGTCTCATATAGAGGTCAAAACCTCGCAACGAAATCAATTAATATGGAACGTTTTTAATCAATAAGAACGGGACATTTCAGAGGGCCCTCTCCTTCCCTAAGAAATCTCCACCCTTGCCAATGCTTGTAAATCAATGTTATCTTCAACCCTTCGTAATCAATACTCGTATAAGTTGTTAGACTTATTTATTACTCCTACATTAATGTGTCATAACCTATTAATAACAAGTTTCTTATTTATTTTCACAAATTTTCCCTTAACACATTCAATACACTGGCTATAATCGAAAAAAAAATCTAGAGTAGGAATAATTCCTTCTTTAGTTAGACGTTGCATTCTATCTTTTGATATGTGACCTAAACGTTTATGCCACAATCTTGAGGAATTTTTATTTTCTAGTTTTTTCCTTTTTCCATTAGTGATTACATTTACGTCCATGGTCAATAGGGATTCCTCAAAGCTGTTATCTAAATGAAGCTTATAAAGGTCATTTTCTAACGAACCAGTACCGATAATACGAGAATCAAAATACACTTCCAAACAATTATGCGCAAACTTAAAATCATAACCAAAACGATCAAGTTTAGAAATAGAAATAAGGTTTCGAGTCATTAATGGAACATAAAGTGTATTATTTAAGTACAAATTGAAACCGCCCTCTAAAACTAATAAGAGAGTCCCAATAGCTTCAACTTGTAGCTCATCTCCATTACGAAGATCTACGAGAGCTAGAAGATCTGTCAACTATGATGATTTCGTAGTCTACCTAAATGAGATTGACTATGACTTAAGCAAAGTTGAAGATCCTACTTCCTATAAAGAAGCCATTACGAGCAATCAATCAACTCATTGGCTTGAAGCCATGCATGACTAGTTGAAGTCGATGGAAATAAATGATGTCTGGGAACTTACAGAATTACCCAATGGTGCAAAATCTGTTGGGTGTAAGTGGGTCTATAAGACAAAACTAGACCAAAAAGGAAACATTGAACGATATAAAGCACGACTGGTTGCTAAAGGCTACACTCAAAAGGAAGGAATAGATTATAATGAAACTTTTTCTCCTGTTTCGAGAAAAGAATCATTAAGGATCGTTATGGCTTTATTAGTTCATTATGATTTGGAATTTCATCAAATGGATGTTAAAACTGCATTCCTAAATGGTAACTTGCATGAAGATGTCTATATGACACAACCCGAAGGTTTTAAGGTTCAATGCAAGGACCACATGGTTTGTAAATTGAAAAAAATCCATATATGGGTTAAAGCAAGCTTCTCGACAATGGTATCTGAAATTTCATGAAGTTATTGATAAGTTTCAGTTTAAGAAAAACGCAGTGGATCAATGTATATACCTTAAGATCAGTGGGAGCAAATTTTCTATCCTGGTATTATACGTTGATGATATTCTTTTGGCATGTAATGATAAAGATATGTTGTATGAGATCAAAAGATTCCTTTCAAGCAATTTTGACATAAAGGATCTCAAGGAAGCCTCTTACGTAATTGGCATTGAAATCCACCGAGATAGGTCTCGTGGCATTTTGGGTTTGTCACAAAGGGCATATATTGAAAAAGTCCTTAAGAAATACAAAATGCATAATTGCTCACCATCAGTTGCCCCTGTTCTTAAGGGTGATCGTTTTGGCTCATTTCAATGTCCCAAAAAATGATTTGGAACGCGAAGAGATGAGACTTATACCGTATGCTTCGGTTATTGGAAGTCTTGTATACGCTCAAGTTTGTACGCGTCCCGATATCACTCACATAACGGGCATGCTTGGACGTTATCAATCCAATCCAGGAATGGATCATTGGAAAGCAGCCAAAAAGTTTTTGCGATATCTTCAAGGAACTAAGGATTTAATGTTGACTTATCGAAGAATGGATAACCTTGAAGTCATGGGTTACTCGAACTCCGATTTTTCCAAATGTAAGGACGATAAGAAATCCACTTCAGGGTACATTTTTATGCTTTCAGGGGGTCCTATTTCATGGAAGAGTCATAAGCAAGAATTAACCACCACTTCTACCATGATGGCTGAGTATGTTGCATTCTATCACGCTACTAGTCATGCTATTTTGCTCAAGAACTTAATTTCTGGACTCAAGGTGGTTGACTCCATATCACGACCCATTAGACTATATTGTGACAATAGTGCTGTTGTTAGCTTCTTAAATAGCACTAGTTCTAGTGGAGCTGGTTTGTATCTCGACACTAAGTACTTGTACGTTCGAGAAAGAGTTGAAGAAAAGAGCATTGCCATTGAGTACGTACGCACTAATGACATGTTGGCTGATCCACTTACTAAAGGTTTACCTCCCAAGCTCTTTCTAGAGCATGTTGCGGGCATGGGATTGTGTAGTAACCTAATTTAAGGATTACGTTCTTTTATATTATGTTTTATCCACATTATGTTTGTTATTCTCTATTTTGTGCACATTATGAGATATTATTAACAAACGATTATTAATGGATCATTATTATGAATGGTTTATGTTGGTTACCACTTATGTTCTAATCACCATTCGAATTCATTATGGATTATGAGAATTATGAATTATGTGAATGACTAACAGTATAATTGATAGGGGTCCTGTATCGAAAAATGATACATGTGACTATATTGATTCGCGTTAGTAATTCTACATAATGACGATTGATTATTAAATCAATTAATTGGCCAAAATTTATACAAAACATTAATAGGTATACGGCCAAGTGGGAGAATGTTAGACTTATTTATTACTCCTACATTAATGTGTCCTAACCTATTAATAACAAGTCACCATCTTATTGATATGGTGAGATCACAAGATGTCATTATTAATAACAAGTCACCATCTTATTGATATGGTGAGATTACAAGAATCTTGACATGTTGTCTTTTATGATCATACTTAAATACCATAATGAATGCACTTAACTAATCTTGATGGGAGACTATTAAGTTGCATACTCTTTAATATTTGGAGTTGATCCCTCCTTGACCTCTCCTATAAATAGAGGCTCATTCTTCACCTCTATGTACACAACAACAACACATTACAATTACTCTAAGTCCATCACTAAAGGAGAGGATCAAGTAGAAGATCAAACATCCTAGTTGTATTCTTATCGCTTCATCTTTCCATTCAAGTAAGCCTTATCTCTTATGTATTAATATTCATGTTATGAATTAGATAATGATTATGATTAACATAAGTTATGCACCATTGCTCGACTGGATTGTAAACGATTCAATATTTTTGGGTTACTTTAGATCCTGATTTGAAATCAACTAGAATAGGAAGGTGTGAAATGAAATTAAAACGATTGATTTCTCATTAAATAGAGAAGAAAAAGTCAAAGGACAAAAATACCCTCGTATGCTAGTCACGTGATACGGGTTAATAGGGGCGAACTAACGAACATCAGGACCAGGTACCAAACATGCAACAAATGCAAATATCATGCTCATCCATATAAAAATGGAACTTTAGGACAATCCGTGAAATTTGGACCCAACATCAGATACGACCGTGTAACTTTGGCTGTTAAAAAGACCGCCCCACAGGGTATGGTATTAGTTAGACCATGGGTTACAGTAATGGTTTTCAGCGGTGACGTGGAGTGAAAATTTTCACTTTTTGTAAGATAGAGAAATCTAATTGTGATGTGGAAGTGCTAAAATTGAAGGGTGTTTTATGGTGAGTGCTAAATTTTTAGTGTTAAATTTTAGTAAAAAGATTTTGAGTGATGTGGTAAAATATGGTTGAAAGTTTGATGAAAATAAATAAATAAAAAAGATAAAAATGAGGTGTCAAAATTTTATTAGGTGTTAAAATCTGATTTTGTTGTTAAGATTGTAACTAACACCCTTAGTCCTTCATGTTTAAAGCCTCATTGTGAGCGTTGGATTACGTGTAATTTTGGCCATGTCATTTTAACGCTTTTTTCAAAAGCCCGTAGCTTACGGTCTTAGTCGATAGTGATGTAATACTGAAATGACAACTAAAAACTTTTAATCCTGAACGTATGGATAGAGAATGATAAAATTTGAATGCGGGCGGGTTTGTATCTCCTTTGAGTAAGATTCGGTTATCTTCATTTAACAGTTCGAGTTTGGATGGATTAGATAATATTACAAATGTTGAACGTGTACATGTTCAGAAAGGTTCTTTTTTGAGTCTAGTGGTGTGCTAGGGAATACAATTGGTGAGGTTGTTGATCACAATATTACAACATTTCGGTTGATCCTTGTTCTAAATCCCAATAATATATATCAAGTCAACCTTTGATTAATTTTTCAGAGGCAACTGTTTACCATGAGAAAATTATAAGGGTTTATGATACAACTGATGTTGAGATCCAATTTAAGAGTTTGAAGAAAGCATGAATGGGGGCTCGCCTTTGGTTGCTAGTCACTACTACGTTTATCCTCATTTAGACCCCTATATATAGACGTGTTAATAATTTAACGCGTCTATATAAACAAATGGACACGTCTAATTAGTAAAAAGGCGGAACACCTCTAATTAATATATTATTTAGACGTGTTGACACGTCTAATTGACATATTTAGACGTGTTGATGATAAAAAGAGCGGAACACCTCTAATTAACATATTATTTAGACGTGTTAACATGTATATTTAGACGTGTTGTTGATAAAAATGGTTGAACACCTCTAACTAACATATTATTTAGACGTGTTAACACGTCTACTTGACCAAAGGAAGGAACACGTATAAATATGTTATTATTGTAACACCCCGTTTTTCTAAACATGACGCTCGGGTCATCATTTGAAGTCCAAGAATGGTTATTTAATAGTTTAGATGTAATGCATTTACCACGTTTGACTTTGGGATGTTTTAAAAGTGAAATTGGAGTACATCAGGTAAACTGTCGAGTTTGAGTGCAGTTTGTCGCGTTCTGGTGTGTCGCATTCCGTGACAAACATGGTTGAAACGCGACAACTTCTGATACTTGATTTCTGCCCCTTTTGTCGTGTTTCAGTATTGTTTATCACGTCCTGGTGTCGCGAAACGCGACGAAGTGTCGCGAAACGCAACAAATGTCGCTGTAATGACATTTTTAACCCATTTTAATGGAATCTTTTGAGGGTGTTTTGGTAAATTCACTTATGGCCGGTTCTAGAGCCATAAGACTGATTCAAGGCTCATCTTATCCTCATTTTACACATCAAACACTTCCTTCATCAAACCCTAGAGTGAGAAACTCAATTTAGTGAGAGAAAGCTCCATTTGGAGAAGAAGAAGAGTGTTTCGGGTCAAACCTCAAGTGTTAAAGTTTTTTCACTAGTCAACGACATCACTTTGGCGGTATTGGTAAGTTCTAACTCCGAGTTTCATTGTTTGATTTAAGATTCAATGTTAGGGTTTTGAGATTGTTAGTTGTAAAACCCATTTAGATGATGAAGATGGTTTATGGAAAGTTGTTATTATTGATACTTGGCGGGTTTTGGGTTGATTAATGATTTAACCATGTTTAAGGCTTGTAAGTAGTGTGTAATCACTAGTATTAGTGATTATTGGTTAGTTTGGGCGCGGTTTGAGCTTGGAAGTGCAATTGGGTCGAAATTGCACTAGTTGTCGAAGTGGGTTGATTTGTAATCCACCCTAATTGTGTTATTTGTTATGTGATAATGGAATAGGTACGTTCTATTGGCGTTTGCAGATTTTGGTTTGGCATCCATCAAGACTTCAAGGTGAGTGTTAATATTCTATGTGCGTATGTATGTGTAGGATGGGTGCGGGTCGGGTGAAGCGGTTCTCGTTTATAGAGATCACCTCACATATAGGTGGATGATGGACTCTTGGAGTTTTGAGTCTTTGTGTACGCTTATGCGTTTTGGGTCACCACCCTTGGGATAGTGAATCTTTGGAGTATACGGATTCATGATGACTCGGTTGTTCGGTCATCATATTATAGAGGTAGTAGATCTCGGTTAAGGTAGATTCATGATGACTCGGTCGTTCGGTCATCTTATTATAGAGGTAGTGGATCTCGGTTAGGGCGGATTCATGATGACTCAATTTGTTTGGTCATCTTATTATAGAGGTAATGAATCTCGGTTAGTGTGGATTCATGATGACTCGGTTTGCTCGGTCATCTTCTCGTTAAGGTTGTGAATCTCGGTTAGAGCTGGTTCATGATGACTCAGTTTGTTCGGTCATCTTATCGTTGAGCTAGTGTATCTCGGGTCGTGCGAATTCACTAAGGCTCGGGTTGTTTGGTAAACTTTCGTATGTTTAAGGTTAAGTGGTTAACCTTGGGTTGCAGGTTCGTTGGGTATTATATTACCTTATGTTATTGATATTGTTGTGTTGTAGCTAGCCCTCCGGGTGTAGCTTGGTAGTGTTGTTCATATCGTTTGAGCGAACTTACATTGATGTTGTAGCTAGTGGTATCGCAATTGTACGGTATGCTTAGATTAGCTTTCTATATGCCTGGATGCTCCGGTATGTGTTATTTGATATTTGTGTGGCGTGTCCATTTTATGCATATATATGTATGTAGTATATTCTCACTGACTAAGCGTTAGCTTACCCTCTCGTTGTTGATATTTTTATAGGTTCGCGTGATGGCAGCTCAGGTAAGCGTGGGGATTAGAGATCTTGGCTAGGTTGCTTAGGAGATCTCGCTTTTGGATTTGATTAGGATTGGGTAGCGTATTCCCAATCACCATGCTCGGTTTTGTATGCCCATTTGGATATTTAAACTTGTGTTAAATGTTTTAAAGTTATTAAACTTACTATTGTATTGAAGATGTCTTGGAAACATAATTGGGACCTAAATGTTAATGATATTAATGTATTATAAAGAAAAATTTTTATGGGCCGTTATTAATACGGGTTGGGTTGTTTCAATTATATAGACGTGTGATTAAATTTTTTGCAAGTATATGTCGTGTTAAAATTTTGGAAGCGTTCCCGTCGTTTTAAAATAGAGGGTTACTAAATGAAAACCACCTGCACCCATTAATTCCACCGATTCAACTTATCAGTTAATTCCATCAAATTGTTCAATCAATTTCCTGACTTCTATTCATGTCTTCCTTTTAATAGAGCTTTTAAAATTGATTTACGATTTACTATAGAAATTAGGGTTTTAGTCTATTCAATTCAGACCGTCAACATCACCATTATTGCCGCTGCTGCCGCCGTTGCCCCTGTATAAGACTCCAAATCGGTTGATGCTCTTGATTGCGTGTTTGATTACATGATTTTTCCATTCAGAACAAAGTAAGTTGTTGAAATGTCCCGTTCTTATTGGTTAAAAACGTTCCATATTAATTGATTTCGTTGCGAGGTTTTGACCTCTATATGAGACGTTTTTCAAAGACTGCATTCATTTTTAAAACAAACCATAACCTTTATTTCATAGATAAAGGTTTAAAAAAAAACTTTACGTAGATTATCAAATAATGATAATCTAAAATATCCTGTTTACAAACGACCATTACATAATGGTTTACAATACAAATATGTTACAACAAAATAAGTTTCTTGAATGCAGTTTTTACACAATATCATACAAGCATGGACTCCAAATCTCGTCCTTATTTAAGTATGCGACAGCGGAAGCTCTTAATAATCACCTGAGAATAAACATGCTTAAAACGTCAACAAAAATGTTGGTGAGTTATAGGTTTAACCTATATATATCAAATCATAATAATAGACCACAAGATTTCATATTTCAATACACATCCCATACATAGAGATAAAAATCATTCATATGGTGAACACCTGGTAACCGACAATAACAAGATGCATATATAAGAATATCCCCATCATTCCGGGACACCCTTCGGATATGATATAAATTTCGAAGTACTAAAGCATCCGGTACTTTGGATGGGGTTTGTTAGGCCCAATAGATCTATCTTTAGGATTCGCGTCAATTAGGGTGTCTGTTCCCTAATTCTTAGATTACCAGACTTAATAAAAAGGGGCATATTCGATTTCGATAATTCAACCATAGAATGTAGTTTCACGTACTTGTGTCTATTTTGTAAATCATTTATAAAACCTGCATGTATTCTCATCCCAAAAATATTAGATTTTAAAAGTGGGACTATAACTCACTTTCACAGATTTTTACTTCGTCGGGAAGTAAGACTTGGCCACTGGTTGATTCACGAACCTATAACAATATATACATATATATATATCAAAGTATGTTCAAAATATATTTACAACACTTTTAATATATTTTGATGTTTTAAGTTTATTAAGTCAGCTGTCCTCGTTAGTAACCTACAACTAGTTGTCCACAGTTAGATGTACAGAAATAAATTGATAAATATTATCTTGAATCAATCCACGACCCAGTGTATACGTATCTCAGTATTGATCACAACTCAAACTATATATATTTTGGAATCAACCTCAACCCTGTATAGCTAACTCCAACATTCACATATAGAGTGTCTATGGTTATTCCGAAATATATATAGATGTGTCGACATGATAGGTCGAAACATTGTATACGTGTCTATGGTATCTCAAGATTACATAATATATAATACAAGTTGATTAAGTTATGGTTGGAATAGATTTGTTACCAATTTTCACGTAGCTAAAATGAGAAAAATTATCCAATCTTGTTTTACCCATAACTTCTTCATTTTAAATCCGTTTTGAGTGAATCAAATTGCTATGGTTTCATATTGAACTCTATTTTATGAATCTAAACAAAAAAAGTATAGGTTTCTAGTCGGAAAAATAAGTTACAAGTCGTTTTTGTAAAGGTAGTCATTTCAGTCGAAAGAACGACGTCTAGATGACCATTTTAGAAAACATACTTCCACTTTGAGTTTAACCATAATTTTTGGATATAGTTTCATGTTCATAATAAAAATCATTTTCTCAGAATAACAACTTTTAAATCAAAGTTTATCATAGTTTTTAATTAACTAACCCAAAACAGCCCGCGGTGTTACTACGACGGCGTAAATCCGGTTTTACGGTGTTTTTCGTGTTTCCAGGTTTTAAATCATTAAGTTAGCATATCATATAGATATAGAACATGTGTTTAGTTGATTTTAAAAGTCAAGTTAGAAGGATTAACTTTTGTTTGCGAACAAGTTTAGAATTAACTAAACTATGTTCTAGTGATTACAAGTTTAAACCTTCGAATAAGATAGCTTTATATGTATGAATCGAATGATGTTATGAACATCATTACTACCTTAAGTTCCTTGGATGAACCTACTGGAAAAGAGAAAAATGGATCTAGCTTCAATGGATCCTTGGATGGCTCAAAGTTCTTGAAGCAAAATCATGACACGAAAACAAGTTCAAGTAAGATCATCACTTGAAATAAGATTGTTATAGTTATAGAAATTGAACCAAAGTTTGAATATGATTATTACCTTGTATTAGAATGATAACCTACTGTAAGAAACAAAGATTTCTTGAGGTTGGATGATCACCTTACAAGATTGGAAGTGAGCTAGCAAACTTGAAAGTATTCTTGATTTTATGAAACTAGAACTTTTGGAATTTATGAAGAACACTTAGAACTTGAAGATAGAACTTGAGAGAGTTCAATTAGATGAAGAAAATTGAAGAATGAAAGTGTTTGTAGGTGTTTTTGGTCGTTGGTGTATGGATTAGATATAAAGGATATGTAATTTTGTTTTCATGTAAATAAGTCATGAATGATTACTCATATTTTTGTAATCTTATGAGATATTTCATGCTAGTTGCCAAATGATGGTTCCCACATGTGTTAGGTGACTCACATGGGCTGCTAAGAGCTGATCATTGGAGTGTATATACCAATAGTACATACATCTAAAAGCTGTGTATTGTACGAGTACGAATACGGGTGCATACGAGTAGAATTGTTGATGAAACTGAACGAGGATGTAATTGTAAGCATTTTTGTTAAGTAGAAGTATTTTGATAAGTGTATTGAAGTCTTTCAAAAGTGTATAAATACATATTAAAACACTACATGTATATACATTTTAACTGAGTCGTTAAGTCATCGTTAGTCGTTACATGTAAGTGTTGTTTTGAAACCTTTAGGTTAACGATCTTGTTAAATGTTGTTAACCCAATGTTTATAATATCAAATGAGATTTTAAATTATTATATTATCATGATATTATCATGTATGAATATCTCTTAATATGATATATATACATTAAATGTCTTTACAACGATAATCGTTACATATATGTCTCGTTTAAAAATCATTAAGTTAGTAGTCTTGTTTTTACATATGTAGTTCATTGTTAATATACTTTATGATATGTTTTCTTATCATAGTATCATGTTAACTATATATATATATCCATATATATGTCATCATATAGTTTTTACAAGTTTTAACGTTCTTGAATCACCGATCAACTTGGGTGGTCAATTGTCTATATGAAACATATTTCAATTAATCAAGTCTTAACAAGTTTGATTGCTTAACATGTTGGAAACATTTAATCATGTAAATATCAATCTCAATTAATATATATAAACACGGAAAAGTTCGGGTCACTACAGTACCTACTCGTTAAATAAATTTCGTCCCGAAATTTTAAGCTGTTGAAGGTGTTGACGAATCTTCTGGAAATAGATGCGGGTATTTCTTATTCATCTGATCTTCACGCTCCCAGGTAAACTCGGGTCCTCTACGAGCATTCCATCGAACCTTAACAATTGGTATCTTGTTTTGCTTAAGTCTTTTAACCTCACGATCCATTATTTCGACGGGTTCTTCGATGAATTGAAGTTTTTCGTTGATTTGGATTTCATCTAACGGAATAGTGAGATCTTCTTTAGCAAAACATTTCTTCAAATTCGAGACGTGGAAAGTGTTATGTACAGCCGCGAGTTGTTGAGGTAACTCAAGTCGGTAAGCTACTGGTCCGACACGATCAATAATCTTGAATGGTCCAATATACCTTGGATTTAATTTCCCTCGTTTACCAAATCGAACAACGCCTTTCCAAGGTGCAACTTTAAGCATGACCATCTCTCCAATTTCAAATTCTATATCTTTTCTTTTAATGTCAGCGTAGCTCTTTTGTCGACTTTGGGCGGTTTTCAACCGTTGTTGAATTTGGATGATCTTCTCGGTAGTTTCTTGTATAATCTCCGGACCCGTAATCTGTCTATCCCCCACCTCACTCCAACAAATCGGAGACCTGCACTTTCTACCATAAAGTGCTTCAAACGGCGCCATCTCAATGCTTGAATGGTAGCTGTTGTTGTAGGAAAATTCTGCTAACGGTAGATGTCGATCCCAACTGTTTCCGAAATCAATAACACATGCTCGTAGCATGTCTTCAAGCGTTTGTATCGTCCTTTCGCTCTGTCCATCAGTTTGTGGATGATAGGCAGTACTCATGTCTAGACGACTTCCTAATGCTTGCTGTAATGTCTGCCAGAATCTTGAAATAAATCTGCCATCCCTATCAGAGATAATAGAGATTGGTATTCCATGTCTGGAGACGACTTCCTTCAAATACAGTCGTGCTAACTTCTCCATCTTGTCATCTTCTCTTATTGGTAGGAAGTGTGCTGATTTGGTGAGACGATCAACTATTACCCAAATAGTATCAAAACCACTTACAGTCCTTGGCAATTTAGTGATGAAATCCATGGTAATGTTTTCCCATTTCCATTCCGGGATTTCGGGTTGTTGAAGTAGACCCGATGGTTTCTGATGCTCAGCTTTGACCTTAGAACACGTCAAACATTCTCCTACGTATTTAGCAACATCGGCTTTCATACCCGGCCACCAAAAATGTTTCTTGAGATCCTTGTACATCTTCCCCGTTCCAGGATGTATTGAGTATCTGGTTTTATGAGCTTCTCTAAGTACCATTTCTCTCATATCTCCAAATTTTGGTACCCAAATCCTTTCAGCCCTATACCGGGTTCCGTCTTCCCGAATATTAAGATGCTTCTCCGATCCTTTGGGTATTTCATCCTTTAAATTTCCCTCTTTTAAAACTCCTTGTTGCGCCTCCTTTATTTGAGTAGTAATGTTATTATGAATCATTATATTCATAGATTTTACTCGAATGGGTTCTCTATCCTTCCTGCTCAAGGCATCGGCTACCACATTTGCCTTCCCCGGGTGGTAACGAATCTCAAAATCGTAATCATTCAATAATTCAATCCACCTACGCTGCCTCATATTCAGTTGTTTCTGATTAAATATGTGTTGAAGACTTTTGTGGTCGGTATATATAATACTTTTGACCCCATATAAGTAGTGCCTCCAAGTCTTTAATGCAAAAACAACCGCGCCTAATTCCAAATCATGCGTCGTATAATTTTGTTCGTGAATCTTCAATTGTCTAGACGCATAAGCAATCACCTTCGTTCGTTGCATTAATACACAACCGAGACCTTGCTTTGATGCATCACAATAAATCACAAAATCATCATTCCCTTCAGGCAATGACAATATAGGTGCCGTAGTTAGCTTTTTCTTCAATAACTGAAACGCTTTCTCTTGTTCATCATTCCATTCAAATTTCTTCCCTTTATGCGTTAATGCAGTCAAGGGTTTTGCTATTCTGGAAAAGTCTTGGATGAACCTTCTGTAGTAACCAGCTAGTCCTAAAAACTGGCGTATGTGTTTCGGAGTTTTCGGGGTTTCCCACTTTTCAACAGTTTCTATCTTTGCCGGATCCACCTTAATACCTTCTTTGTTCACTATGTGACCGAGGAATTGAACTTCTTCCAACCAAAATGCACACTTTGAAAACTTAGCGTACAATTCTTCCTTCCTCAATACTTCTAACACCTTTCTCAAATGTTCACCGTGTTCTTGGTCATTCTTTGAGTAAATAAGTATGTCATCAATGAAAACAATGACAAACTTGTCAAGGTATGGTCCACACACTCGGTTCATAAGGTCCATGAACACAGCTGGTGCATTAGTTAAACCAAACGGCATGACCATAAACTCGTAATGACCGTAACGTGTTCTGAAAGCAGTCTTTGGAATATCATCTTCTTTCACCCGCATTTGATGATACCCGGAACGTAAGTCAATCTTTGAATAAACAGACGAGCCTTGTAGTTGATCAAATAAGTCTTCGATTCTCGGTAGTGGGTAGCGGTTCTTGATGGTAAGTTTGTTCAACTCTCGGTAGTCGATACACAACCTGAATGTACCATCTTTCTTCTTGACAAACAAAACAGGAGCTCCCCACGGTGATGTGCTTGGTCGAATGAAACCACGCTCTAAAAGTTCTTGTAATTGGCTTTGCAGTTCTTTCATCTCGCTGGGTGCGAGTCTGTAAGGAGCACGAGCTATTGGTGCAGCTCCTGGTACAAGATCTATTTGAAATTCAACGGATCGATGTGGGGGTAATCCCGGTAATTCTTTCGGAAATACATCGGGAAATTCTTTTGCAATGGGAACATCATTGATGCTCTTTTCTTCAGTTTGTACTTTCTCGACGTGTGCTAGAACAGCATAGCAACCTTTTCTTATTAGTTTTTGTGCCTTCAAATTACTAATAAGATGTAGCTTCGTGTTGCCCTTTTCTCCGTACACCATTAAGGGTTTTCCTTTTTCTCGTATAATGCGAATTGCATTTTTGTAACAAACGATCTCCGCTTTCACTTCTTTCAACCAGTCCATACCGATTATCACATCAAAACTCCCTAACTCTACTGGTATCAAATCAATCTTAAATGTTTCGCTAACCAGTTTAATTTCTCGATTCCGACATATATTATCTGCTGAAATTAATTTACCATTTGCTAATTCGAGTAAAAATTTACTATCCAAAGGCGTCAATGGACAACTTAATTTAGCACAAAAATCTCTACTCATATAGCTTCTATCCGCACCCGAATCAAATAAAACGTAAGCAGATTTATTGTCAATAAGAAACGTACCCGTAACAAGCTCCGGGTCTTCCTGTGCCTCTACCGCATTAATATTGAAAACTCTTCCACGGCCTTGTCCATTCGTGTTCTCCTGGTTCGGGCAATTTCTAATAATGTGGCCTGGTTTTCCACATTTATAACAAACTACATTGGCATAACTTGCTCCGACACTACTTGCTCCGCCATTACTCGTTCCGACACCATTTGTTCCTTTCGTTCTATTAACCCCTGGTCCGTAGACCTCACACTTCGCCGCGCTATGACCATTTCTTTTACACTTGTTGCAAAATTTGGTGCAGAACCCTGAGTGATTCTTTTCACACCTTTGGCATAGCTGCTTCTGATTGTTGTTGTTGTTGTTGCGGTTATTATTGTTGTTGGGATGATTGTTGTAGTTGATGTTGTTGTTGTTGTTGTTGGGCCGTTTGTTGTAGTTGCGATTGATGTTGCGATTGTTGGGATAATTGTTGCGATTATTGTTGTAATTGCTGTTGTTGTTGTATTGGTGATTCTTATCACCGTTTTCCTCCCACTTTCTTTTGACTTGCTTCACATTGGCCTCTTCAGCAGTCTGTTCTTTAATTCTTTCTTCAATCTGGTTCACTAGTTTGTGAGCCATTCTACATGCCTGTTGTATGGAGGCGGGCTCGTGTGAACTTATATCTTCTTGGATTCTTTCCGGTAATCCTTTCACAAACGCGTCGATCTTCTCTTCCTCATCTTCGAATGCTCCCGGACACAATAGGCACAATTCTGTGAATCGTCTTTCGTACGTGGTAATATCAAATCCTTGGGTTCGTAACCCTCTAAGTTCTGTCTTGAGCTTATTGACCTCGGTTCTGGGACGGTACTTCTCGTTCATCAAGTGCTTGAATGCTGACCACGGTAGTGCGTACGCATCATCTTGTCCCACTTGCTCTAGATAGGTATTCCACCATGTTAACGCAGAACCTGTGAAGGTATGCGTAGCGTACTTCACTTTGTCCTCTTCAGTACACTTACTTATGGCAAACACCGATTCAACCTTCTCGGTCCACCGTTTCAATCCGATCGGTCCTTCGGTTCCATCAAATTCCAAAGGTTTGCAGGCAGTGAATTCTTTGTAGGTGCATCCTACACGATTTCCTGTACTGCTAGATCCAAGGTTATTGTTGGTATGTAGCGCAGCCTGTACTGCGGCTATGTTTGAAGCTAGAAAAGTACGGAATTCCTCTTCATTCATATTCACGGTGTGTCGAGTAGTCGGTGCCATTTCCTTCAAAATAGTTAAATGGAACAAGTTAATCATACAGAATATTAAGAGTAGTTAATAGTATTTCGTAGCATAATATGAACTCATTTATAAAAGCTTTTTCTTCATATTAGCGTTTTATAAGTTTAAATTCGGGTAGTACCTACCCGTTAAGTTCATACTTAGTAGCTAATATACAATTCAACTACTACAATTCTATATGAAAAACTGATTATAATAATATTTCGCGTTCAAACTTTTATACAATATTTTACAAACTTACAATACCGCTTATTTTACATAAAGCATGAAATATAGCACACAATAACTTTGATACAAGATAGTTGTGAAGATAATTCTAGCTAGTACACAAGTCGTTCAGCAAAGGCAATAAAGACACGTAATTCATACGTCCAGAAACAAGTCATGCATTCTGGTTTTACTAGGACTACTTCCCATCCTTGGTCTTGTGCAACATAACCGTTATGGCCGTTGATAAGATAGCGTGTTGTAACGTCATCAAAGGGACGAGGGTTACGTAATGTCCAACAGTCCCGTAATAATCTAAAAACCTCATTTCTTACCCCAATTACCGACTCCGTCACTTGTGGAAACGTTTTGTTTAATAGTTGTAGCCCGATGTTCTTGTTCTCACTTTGGTGAGAAGCGAACATTACTAATCCGTAAGCATAACATGCTTCTTTATGTTGCATGTTAGCCGCTTTTTCTAAATCACGAAGTCCAATATTCGGATATATTGAGTCAAAATAATTTCTTAACCCGTTGCGTAAAATAGCATTTGGGTTCCCCGCAATATATGCGTCAAAGTAAACACATCGTAACTTATGGGTTTCCCAATGTGATATCCCCCATCTTTCAAACGAAAGTCTCTTATAAACCAAGACATTCTTGGAACGTTCTTCGAATGTCTTACAAACTGATCTCGCCTTAAATAGTTGTGCCGAAGAATTCTGGCCGACTCTAGACAAGATTTCATCAATCATGTCTCCGGGTAGGTCTCTTAAAATATTGGGTTGTCTATCCATTTTGTGTTTTTAAACTGTAAAATAGACAAGAGTTAGTTTCATAAAAAAATACTTATTAATACAAGCAATTTTTACATATATCATAAAGCATAAGAACACTATATTACATATATTACACCACACGAATAAAACTATCTTATTCCGACTCGCTCGTTTCTTCTTCTTCGGTTTTGGTTCGTTTTGCCAAGTTTCTAGGGATATATGATGTTCCCCTAATACGAGCCGTCGTTGTCCACATTGGTTTAGAAAAACCTGGTGGTTTAGAGGTTCCTGGGTCATTGTTACAACTTAAGGACTTCGGGGGTTGACGATACATATAAAGTTCATCGGGGTTGGAATTAGATTTCTCTATTTTTATGCCCTTTCCCTTATTATTTTCTTTTGCCTTTTTAAATTCAGTTGGGGTAATTTCTATAACATCATCGGAATTCTCGTCGGAATCCGATTCATCGGAGAATTGGTAATCCTCCCAATATTTTGCTTCCTTGGCGGAAACACCATTGACCATAATTAACTTTGGTCGGTTGGTTGAGGATTTTCTTTTACTTAACCGTTTTATTATTTCCCCCACCGGTTCTATTTCTTCATCCGGTTCCGATTCTTCTTCCGGTTCCGATTCTTCTTCCGGTTCCGACTCTTCTTCCGGTTCCTCTTCGGGAACTTGTGAATCAGTCCACAAATCATTCCAATTTACATTTGACTCTTCATTATTATTAGGTGAGTCAATGGGACTTGTTCTAGAGGTAGACATCTATCACATAATATCAAACACGTTAAGAGATTAATATATCACATAATATTCATATGTTAAAAATATATAGTTTCCAACAAAAATGTTAAGCAATCATTTTTAAAGA